>NC_056728.1:508188487-508420987 GCF_019279795.1 Protopterus annectens | reverse complement strand
AATTCTACATAGATGGTATGTCCTGTTATCCCTCATCCAGGTGTTTGGGGTCAGTATCAAAGAAGTTTATAAAGTTAAATAAACAAAATCTACCCTTGACAAAAAGAAAATGGGTTGGGTCAAATGTGTTGAAGGTCAGCAATGTCCTTGTGGATAATGCTTGTGCCGATTCCTTCCCTAGCCTTGCAGATGAGGGTTTTTATGTGTATGGGTCAATAGTTGTAGTTCTGCATATTACCAGATTGATGTCATTGCATATCACACAACATTTGATGTTATAGGTGATCCATGTGTGTAAAAAGTACTGAGACACCAGGGTTGCAGTGCTCTGGGGGTGGCAACACATGGATATAATGTAAATATGTGACATATTGTTAGATATGGCCCCAGTTTGTAATGTTGTTTCCACATGTAATTTCATTTCATAGACAGGAAATGGACATTAAACAGCATTAATACAGAATAATATCTAAATTTTCATAGTGAGTCGAGCAGCAGGATTGCACGTAGGTTGTCAAAGTGTATACCAGATGAGATATACACATGTTTGCATGTAGCTAAGCAGTGCACAAATGCCAGCTGCATTGCTAAAGTCTGGCAGTTAGTACTGAGTCTACAAAACACACCCACTACTTAACTGATTGTGTGGAGGCACATGTTAATGCATTGGTATATTCGTTTTTGTGGCCAGATGGCATGGGGTTTGAATCCAGGTATATCTAACACTCTTAAATACTTTAAATTACAGAGTGATAAAGCAATGGCATGAATTCTTTATAGTCCATGTATTGCTGTGTGTTGGCAAAGTGCAGAGGTGTTAAGTGGCATTGCACAGAGTTAAATGCAGCAGTTTGTTGCCACTCACCATTGCTGCACATTACTGTGATATGCACACCTCCTCGCAAACATAGAGCCCAAAAAGTGAAAGGTTTCTTTGCTTTTCCAGCAACTTATGTGTGTTGCGTGTGATTCTATTTTTGATCAGATTTAAGTGGTGAGATGGGGTAGATAGGAAAGTGGTGAAATTGGAAGCAAGCAGGGCAAAGATCAAAGGGGAAGCAGGGCAGGAATGTGCAGGAGGGAGGGAGGAGAGCCATAGCTATAATTTTTTACAAGTATAAACTGAACATATGTGCAAAATATTAACTGAATTTGGACTGTCACATCAAGAGAAAGGGTTGACCACAACATAATCATGTTGTATAGCCAAATAGACCAAATCATGTGTGTCAAGAAGATGCATGTGTGAAGTAGAGAGCTATGTATGGATCAATTGTTTTTTTTTTTTTTTAGTTTTGTGGGACAGGTGCCCATTTAATTCATTTAATTTTTATTTCAGAGTGATAGGAATGTTACGGGAGAGACATAAGTATGTCTGTGTTAGGTAAGTTGGGTAGGTGAGGGAGGAAATGCAGACAGAGAAGACAAAAAAGTCAAGAAGCAGGGATGGTGATGGACACAAAAGGTTGGGGACACCATGATTGGGGTGAGGGTGGGGACATCGCAAGCCCATGGTCATAAAGCTAGTAGACAGTGAGAATTGAGTCCTCATCCACTGGACTGTTATCATTGTCACTTCACTCCACTAGTGGCTGGAGTACACAAATTCTCCTCCTCCTCCTAGTACTATGCAAAATGAGGGAGAGCACCCTCTCTAGTCAAAGTAGGCATGCAATAATAGCATGGCGCACCACCCTATGCACCATCCCTGGCAACTCGTTGCAGGTAAAGAAATCACCACCTCCACCACTGTTGATGGAAGGTACCTCTGGACCAGCCTCCGAGGCAGGACTACCTGATGGTGCAGGTAGTGCTGAGACAGCAGAGGCAGTGCTGCCAGGTTGGTTCCCAGATGTGCTGGGAATTGGTGTTGCAGCAGGTGGAGCGGGGGCAGGCGGATCCAAAGAGGCAGGCCTACCTCACTGTGCTGTGGAGCATTTAGTGATGTGGTACACATGGATGACATAGACACATTCTGACAACACATAATAACAAAAATAAATAAATAAAAATAAATTAAATTAAATAAAAATATCACTAAACATAAAATACAAATAAAATAAAATAAGATAAAAATATTTTTAAAAATAAAATAAAAATAAAAATAAATAAAAATGAGAGATAAGGGTTGGGGTGAGAAAAAAAAGAGATAAGGCTAGTGCCTTCATATGTGAGATATAATCCATTAATATGATTGTACATCTCATTTTTATCTTAACTTTTACATTTATATCTACCACCTCCTAACAGATGTACAGTATACTACAGAAATCATCTTAAAAAAACACTTACATATGCTTGCACCTATATAACCCAAGCAATGGCATTAATACAGTAGAATCCATTCTAGACTGGGCATCACAAACATTTCACCAAGAAACAATCATACTAGGTGATGTTAATATCAAATGGTCCTCCTGTAACTCGCTGCACCCCCACTTACCACATTAACCTACACAGTTTCACTCAACTAATCAAAACCACAACACGGGTGGATAAAGCATCAAAAAAGGAGTCCATACTAGACTGGATCTTTACTAACAGACAATCTTAATCCTACCTATCAGGGTCCCTCCCAGACATCCTTAGCGACCACATTTGCACCTTTATAATTAGACACCAAGTGAATCCATTAAAATCTTCCACCCTCCAACAAATCCAGTACACAAAGAATTTCAAAACCCATAACTTCATATCTGCACTTAATCAATGTATCTGGAGACCACTCTCATCTCTCCTCCTGGAAAGTGCCATAGGCTACTTCAATAACACTTCCCTATACATTCTAAATTAAATCATCTTGCCCCTATCAGAACTGTCAGAACTAAATCCAGCTATGCTCCCTGGCTGAACAGAGATACCCATCTACTGCTAAAACAAAGAGATAAAGCATGTAACTCATGGCATCAAAATAAAACTCAAACTAATAGCCAGGCATATCAGGAACTAAGGAACACAGCCATAAAACAAATTAGGTCAGGCAAAATGAACCACTATAGAGGCATTCAAACCAAACACAAAAATAACCCACTAAAATTCTGGGCTGCCATTAATAAAATCCTACAACCAAGAAAGACCAGTACTCCACCCCCCCCCCCTAACATTGACACCACCACCAATAATATTGCCACCCAGTTCAAAAAACACCTCACAAATCCATCCTACCCCTCAACAATAATAATTCTCCACTTCACATCCAAATCTGTCTTCTGTGCCAGCAGACAAAACCGCTTCTCCTTACAGCCAGTGCCAACTAGCACAATATATGAATACCTAAATAGGCTTAAACCCACAACCCTGGCCATCAGCACATTACCTGCAGAATATCTAAAGATAGCAGCCAAAGCCATCTCTTATCCAATCTCCATGCTCATCAATCGCTCTTTATCAGAACAATGTGTTCCTTCTCTGTGGAAAATTTTGCATTCAGTATATTACCATTCCACAAAGGAGGTAACTCTGTGGAACTATCTACTTACCGTCCAATTGCCATTCTATCCCCCATATCTAAAATCCTCGAAACATGTATACATTTCCAAATAATGCACTGTCTCCTCACTAATAAACTCATAACCAACACCCAGCATGGATTCCGCCCCAATCACAGTACTACCATAGTCCTTATTAGCTTTACCAACACAGTAAATCAACATCAAAATAATGGTAACCTAGTATTCATTGTATTTCTAGATATATCAAGGCCTTTGCTATGGTCTTCCATCCCAAACTCCTTTCTGCTCTCTCCTTTCTGCTCTCTCCAGTCTTAATCTTAACCACTTCACACTACCATGGTTTCAGGACTATCTAACCAACTGCCAACAAACAGTAAAATGGCAAAACTCCTTATGTCCCCTCCTAACTGTTACCCTAGGGGTCTCCCAAGGATCCATTCTTGGACCTCTTCTTTTCAACATATTCACCAACTAACTCCACAAAGCTACCCAGCATGCCACTCTAGCCCAGTATGCCGATGACTCCACTCTAATCTGCTCTGCTCCATCATTCCCTGAACTCCAGGAATTGACACAATAGTCTTTACCTTTGTTGAAACCTGGTTAGCCAACTCTAAACTAATACTTAACCCCAATAAAACACAGCTAGGGGTTATCATAGATCACACCATGAAACTTGATATGCACATTCCACAGACAATAAAGAAAGTCCATAAAAACTCCAAACCCTATATTGATGCAAAAAGTACCCGCTAATGATAGTAAAGCTATCATCGCAAGAACCCACCTACTATCCACACTCCTCTATGCCTCCCCCATACTCATCAACATAAACAAAGCAGACTTTAAAAAAACTAAACACCTGCTACAATAAAATAACCAGGTTTGCTACTGACTCTCCCTTCAGGACACATCACTACATAGCAGCCAAGCAAGTAACCTGCTCACATATAACCAGCTTACAATAGCCCACCAAATTCTATAGTACCCTGACAGAGTTTCATCTCTTCAAGGTCTATTTAATATCTAATCTAACAAATGCCTATTAAGATCCACCAATAAAGCACTGACTGACACAGGCAAAAGCAACAATAGCTCTAGGGAGTCCTTATTTTCCATTTCTGTTGCAAAAACATGAAACACCATCCTAGAGATATTAGGACCACTGAAACCAAAAATAATTAAAAAAACTCATCTGGTCCCATTTACATAGTTCCTGGTTATGTAATTATTCTGACCATGGGTAGCTTCACTGAATTAGAACATACCATACTTTAACCTTCTATGAAAGCTTGCAACGATTCCTTTCTATACTCTTACTCAATCAATGTGTATTTACTATACTAGCCACTGATGAATGTAACCAAATGACTGAAGAAAATGTCCTTTCAACTGTATTGTTTATTGTAACACACTGTGCTCCTTATAGTATATTTACCTTTTGCTCCTTTCTTGGCCTTGAAACTACCTTATTAACTTTTTAACTCTGTACTGTACTATATTAACATGTGTATTGTATTTACTGTATTTGCTCTACTAATCTTTGTGTAGATTTTCTCCCTAGGCCTCTGCTGAAAATGGGATCCACGCTCAGTCGGACTTTCCTGGTAAACAAATGTAAAATAAATAAATAATGAATAAATAAATAGATTGCAGAAAGCAATCCTTGAAATGTGCATATATTGCACATATGCATGTTCCAATTATACAGGTAAGAGTTTACATCAGGGAATTTGTGCCACTGGTATAGAGGTTTTAATTTAATGTAAATATTATTGAATGAGTAACAGTATTGTATAGTTGTGAAGTGTGATATTTGAACACACAACCTCTGACTAAAGTCTAATATTGGATTCTTACAATTGGTTTGTGCTGCAGACTAATGCATATATACTTGCTTTTACAGTTAGGATATGCACGCTCAATCTGATACAACTCTATAAAGTACCAAAAAAGCTATCTTTAACATTTAATGCTACAATAACACTACTCTTCTCTTGCATACAAACCACTTGCTTCCCTCAGTCTCAAAAATCTAGCCCTATGGGTTTGGATATTGCACTCCTGGCAGCTGTGGCAAAACAAGATAGAACAGAAGAATATATTCCATATCAGTCTTGCCTTTATTCTGCTTTCTAAGTCTTACCAGTAATCTCTTGACTTGATACTTACACAAATGTGGGATGTCCTCAGTTCTAAATTCCTCAATCCAATGGTCAAGTGTATCCCTCTTCCTTCTCTGTAGGTCATTGAAATGATGCCTACATTGCTCTCCAGTGTGCAGCATACCAGTGGCATTAGATACCACCTGGGCTAAACTATCCCAAGCCTCAGACTTGTACTAAGAGCCAGAATAGTCTCCCTGCAGATGCCTGTGGCTGTGGTGCTTTACTAGGAGTCCAGTGGACACCTTGGACTCCTGGATACCCCACATCTGTGCCCTAAATCTGACACCTTCCTCACTAATGCCTGCCATGTCTATCAGGGGATCTAGAGCAATGCAGACTGATGCTTTGTCACTAATTCCAATTAAGTTATTTACTGGAGTGTGCACAACCATGCTATGCATTTGTACATTGGTGCCTGAAGAGCAGCAGTGCCAAGCAGTGAGGAATGACAAAATTGATTTTCACACTAACCCATTTCTCCCCATACACCTTCAATGACATCCTGCAGGACACTAACTGGAGCCCACTAAAATTTCTCCCACTCAACAAAGCTGTAGATTTCTTCAGTTCTACATTTTTTAGGATCCTAAATAGTGTTCCCCCACTCCAGTTAAAAAGGATCAAGTCAAAACATGCAATTTGGCTTAGCGGGACAAAGCCTGGCAAAAAAAAAAAAAAACTTTGCCCAACCTCAATCAATATAAACAACTTCACAATCAGGCTAAATGCCTAGTTATCAAAACAAAAAAGAATACTTCCAGGCTATCCAAGACCAACATAGACTAAACTCCAAGAATTTCTGGGGAGCAATCAACTCCCTACTCCACCCTGGAAGTAACAGCAACCCATGTCCAAACCCAGAAAACCACCATCTAAGATAGCCTCTTTCTTTTTAACACATACTTCATCAACACAATAAAAAACTTACCAACACCTTCCCACCTATTACAGCTGACCCACAAGGTACTCTAGCTGTGCACTTCCCTTTAAATCCTCTAACTCCTTTCACACTAACACCCATACCCACCTCCGCTATCAAAAAACTTCTTCACAAAGTCAAACCCTGTACAAACACCCCGTATAACTTACCCACAGAATACTTACAACTCTCAGCCTCCTCCATTGCATATCCTATCAGCATCCTCCTAAACAGGTCCATTCAGGAATCCTGTATACCTGATATCTGGAAAAAAGCATTTACCCTTCCACTTCACAAAGGCAGCAACATCTCAGACATCTCAAATTTCCATACCATTGGCATTCTCTTTCCAATCTCCAAAATACTAGAGAAATGTATACACACTCAGCTCCTCAGTCACCTGATACAACACCATATCCTCTCTCCCACTCAACATGGCTTTAGGCCAGGACATAGTACTAAAACTGCCCCTCATCTCCTTCCTCTACACAGTAAACAGAGCTCAAGATGCTGGTTCCTTAGTCTCAGCACTCTTCTATCAAAGGCATTCAACGCTATATCACACCTCCTCCTGCTTACTACACTCTCTAATCTTGGGCTATCTCCCCTACCCTACAATGGTTTACTAACTATCTCAGTAAGAGGCAGAAATCTACTAAATGGCAACATTCTTCCTCCCCTTTCATAACTACAACTACAGGTTTCCCCCAAGGCTCAGTACTGGGACACCTGTTATTAAGCATATTTGTCAATAACTTTCATTCCTCTCTCATTCACAGTACTATTATCCAAAATGCAGATGACTCAGCTGTCTGTTCTGCTAAATCTGCCCCTACACTACAGCATCTCACCCAAGAAACATTTACTTCCACTGAAACCTGGATGTCCCAGAACCATCTCACTCTCAACCCCAATTAAACAAAACTTTTAATATTTACCCCCACAAAATCCAGCTCTGTCAACAAGTCACTATTCACCATTTGGTCCCAAAATAACACAATCATTGAAGTCATGCCCAGCATCAAATTACTAGGTGTCATCATTGATGACAAATTAACTTTCGACCTTCACATCTACAGTAATATAAAAAAAAAAAAACCATCAAAAACTAGGTGCCCTATATAGGCACAATTATTTTCTTAGTCTCATTGCAAAAAAGGCTCTGGTCTCATCTTTCTTGCTCCCAACACTTCTATATGGTGCTCCCATCCTCACTAATCTACAATCCTCCATTAGAACAAAACTAGACTCTTGCTACAACAAAGTTGCTAAATTTGCTACAAATGGAAAATATTCTACCCATCACTGTTCCTCTCTGCATCAACTAAATTGTCTAGAATCCCCACACTATCTCACATTTTTATAACTAACTAAAGCCAGAAACCTTCCCTCACCAACATACCGACCATGTACCATCCGAACCAACACCTTAGGTCCGAAAACAAAATGTTACTAACCATAGAGAAACCCAAGCTCTCAGCTGGTCAGATGTTGTATTCCTATAATGTTTCTAAGGCATGTAATATGCTCCCCCTTTCACTCAGAACAATCAGCAACCCAGCCTCCTTTAAAAAATTATTCAAACTACATCTCTCCTCAAAATGGGTATGCCCCTGCTCCCCGACACACAACCCAAACTCCTAATTTCTCTCACTGGTGTTATACCTCTAAATATCACTTAATTTCCTTCACTCTGCCTACTTATTGCTTCCCTGTCATTTTAACTTGTCCTTTCCACCCTTTGCCCTTCTATCACCTGCTATACTTACACTGTACTTAATCTTCTCACGGGTATGTACCTGCAGATATATAACACTCATGTGCTACTTGAATACACACTCTGAATCTTTGTAGATATATTTCACTAATGTGTCACTGGAATATATGCCATTTATTACCTCTATATGTCCATGATTGTAATATTTTCACTGTTTTTATTATCAGTTCCATGCAATGTAATAGTACTGTATGATTTTTTTCTGTTATGTGATTAATTATTTTTCTTTCTTGTAATTTTGTGGAGCTTTTCTCCCTGGGCCGCTACTGAAAATGGGCTCATTTTGGGCCCAGTTGACTTTCCCGGTTAACAAATGCAACAAATAAATAAATAATAAATAAGTGGAGCAACAGTAAAAATGTATGGAATATCCTGTATTAGAACTCAGGACCATGTGTGTGACAGTCCTACACTTACATCTGTTGTCACAAGACAGTTGAAATAGCAATTTGATCATGTTTCAGTTCATTGCTACAAACAGCAATATCACAACAGTCAAAAAAGTTTACACACCCTGTACTAGAACCCAAGACCATCTGTAGTCAAATTCTATACTTACACCTGCTGCCACAGGACTAGTTACATAATGTTCCCTAATTTACTAATCGTTCTTAAGGTCTCTCTGTTAACTGCTGTGCAATGCCACTTAGTGGGTTTGCACAATGCCCAAAAGAATTAATTGAATGTATCCAATTTCAATTTTTAGCTTTCTGATTCTTGACTGCAGGTGTTCGATGGCTGCATCTACTAGGGATCTGACACACAATGCCATGCAACTCCACTTAGTGGGTTTGCATGGTGTGCAACAGAATTAATTGAATGCATCCAGTTCCTATTTTTGGCTGTCAGGGTCCTGTCTGCTTCCTGGATGGCCCATTAGTCAAGTTTGCACACTGACATGCTTTGCACAGACAAAATAAGCACAACCAAACATGTCATTCATTTCCTCCTTTCCCGTGATTGTGCTAAGCACTGCAGCATGCAAACACTGGCCACCCCCAAAAAAAATTAAACAAAGACAGAAAAGGGAAAAAAAGGACAAGTAGTTGAAATGAGGAAAAGTCAATCTATGACATACACACAAGAAAATGGTTCACTTTAGATATGGCTACATAAATCTGGATTTGAACTCTTACTCCAATGAACCTTCAGAACACAGGATGGGTGTCTTTTTTCTCTTTGCCACACAAACAGCTTTGCAGCAAGAAACTGAAATCATTCTGCATACAACCAACTGCAACATCATCTACAATATTATGAAACCATGCAACTGTTATCAGTGCATTTATTATTTTTGGATGCAGTATACTTAGTGATCACACAACCTGTTATGATTATTGCTTACAAATATACAGCTCTGTCTTACCTCTCTGTGTTTGTTAGTCATGTTTCAGTTATCTGACCAGTAATCTGAGACATGCAGTCTGTAAGCCATTTTATGTAATTGGCCTTAAAATGTATGAGGATATTAACTGGAAATAATAACATATGCAGTTGCCAACAAATGAAGGGAAAGTTGGATGTTAAGGTAAGCAATATATGAATTGTGTGCTGCCTACTTACATTTCCAAGCTTACATCTAACACTTTGTAGATCTAACCTGACATACCCATTGGATGTTAGGCAGCCTGCATTGCTGTTGTGTTTTTCTTCTCCCAACCATTAAGCAATAACAGTTGCAATCCATTAAAAACAAACATTGAGAAAGTGCCTGCAGTATGTTTATATCTCCTGCACTGATCCAAGTATTTGGGTTTCAGCAATTCTAATAAGTTCACACCTCATTCAAATCTTCACCTTGCTAGAAGCCCTGAATCTACATCATATAAAAAGACAACCATGTAGCTAGGCAAACTGATGGTGAAGAGATTTGTTTATGTGGAGAGGACTGAACATACACTATTTCATCAGGCTATATCTTCACATTGGATTATTGAACTTCTGAAGGCATGCTTGCATTTTGTCAGCTACATACTGTATATGCTGGAATGTATTTAAGAAAAATCTGAGCAAAGGCTTTTTACAATTTTATCTGTATGCATTAGTTAGAAGTGTGCTGATGCCATGAGCATGTTTGTAAAGCCATTTCACGGGTATACATGAGTGTCAGTTCTTAGAATGCTCTGTGATAAATATGTACAAATGTTTCAGGGACAGTTCCTTTTAGCATTTCAAATATGGTTTGTTAGCAAAATGTGCCAATTACCTATTCTTTAGGAGAAGAAGCAAAGCTGATTTACTGTTCTGGCAGAAAAAAAGGATATTTTGCTATTGTTACTCTCCTGTTTTGCATCCTGCCAGTTGTTTGTATGTCTCATGTCTTGACTGTTTTATGTTTCTCCAGTGAATAATACTGAGTGGCTACCTTTTTCTGTTTTATCTTTGAACAGTTATTTTGTAGCTATGTAATACTTATCTGTATTATCCTTCTGCTGTCTTTTAGGATACCCAGGAGTATGCCACCCTGGCTTCTCAAGCCTTGGAGACCCCCTTCACTAAATCTGAGAATCAGGTCATAGTGGATGCCTTTACACAGTGTGGTGCCTTCCTGCTTGAAAGAGAAATGGTAGATATGTCACAGAGAATCCAAATTTGGCACCAGATTGTGGATGATGTGAATGCCATGGATGGCCATGGCAGGACATATGAGCAGGTATACCACAGGGCCACTGACCTCTGCATAGAGGAGAGCAGCTGCAGTTGTCTGTGACCAGATGGCGACTGGGGGTATGGACTGCTATGGAGCCTCCACTAACACATAATGAAGAGTTCCTGGCCAATATCAGGGATCCAGACAGCACCCAGGAAAGTGCAGTACAGCATGTCCTGGATGTCAGTGCAATAGCTTCAGGCACAGGCAGCACATCCCAGGAGGAGCTGCCAGTTAGGCTTTGGCATTGCAACAGTTGAATATTGTTGTATAGTAAAACAATTGAAATCAATACATTACTTCTGTGTCACATTAATTCTTTTTTGTGGGGATTGAAGATTGCTATAGTTATTAGCTTAGGTTGGAGTTGTCTGCCACACCCTTGTGGAAAGTATAGTTAATAGACATATAATGGAGTAAATGTATTAACCCTGTGTTACTTTTAATTGTGACAACATTGACCTTCCCTTTTGCTTAACTTCTTCCAGGACCATCTGGATTGCAGAGGAGAATCTCACCACCCACTACATCTACCTACCCAAACAAAATAAATAAACCACATACATACACTAAAGAAAACCCTACTTCTAACCCTACACTAAACCTTGCATGCATTACTATCTATGCACTTACCTTAACCCGCACCCTAACCCTAAGGTCCGTAACTATCACACACTTACCTTAAGGAGCTATACCACAGAAGGGCCAAATATGACGATTCAACATTTCAAATTTCGTGCTTCAGTACAATTGGTGTTTTCGCGGTTCGCTGAATATGTGTCAATGTTTCCATATTCACGTAAGTGGACCTTTGCGGTTCTAATAGGGAGCCCAATTTTGGCTGGGAGACTCCTACACACACACACACACACACACACACACACACACACACACACACACACACACACACACACACACAACAGTTACATGGTTCAACCATGCAGCTTAAAACTCATTTTTGTCTCACTGGTCATTTGTTGGTTTATTCAAATGTCTGCCTGCTTCTCTTTCTTACTCATTCACACTCACAGACCTTTTGTATCAGCCTAGGTCTCCTGCCACCACATACACAACACCTTGTGCAAGTGATGATACCTATATATATACAGTGGATATAAAATGCTTACGCACCCCTGTTAAAATGCCAGTTTTTTGTGATATAAAAAAATTAGACCACAATAAATCATTTCAAAACTTACCACCTTTAGTGTGACCTATAACCTGTACAATTCCATTGAAAAACAAACAAATCTGTGTGGGGAAAAATATAAAAAATAAAAAAAAATGTACAATAAGCTGGTTGCATAAGTGTGCATACCCTTAAACTAATACTTTGTTGAAGCACCTTTTGATTTAATTACAGCATTCAGTCTTGGGTAGGATTCTATCAGCAAGGCACATCTTGACTTGGCAATATTTGCCCACTCTTCCTTGCAAAAGTGCTCCAAATCTGTCAGATTGGGAGGGCATCTCTTGTGTACAGCCCTCTTCAGGTCACCTCACAGATTTTCTATTAGATTTAGGTCTGGGTTCTGGCTGGGCCATTCCAAAACTTTAATTTTCTTCTGGTGAAGTAATTTATTTATTGATTTGGATTTATGCTTGAGGTCATTGTCATGTTGAAAGGTGAACTTCCTCTTCATCTTCAACTTTCTAGCAAACGTCTGAGAGTTTTGGGTCAAAAGTGACTGGTATTTGGAACTGTTCATAATTCCCTCCACCTTGACTAAAGTCCCAGTTCCAGCTGAAGAAAGCAACCCCAAAGCATGATACTGCCACCACCATGCTTCACCATAGGAATGGAATTCTTTGGGTGATGTGAAGTGTTGTTTTTGCACTAAATGCACCTTTTGGAATTGTGGGTAGAAAGTTCAACCTTGGTCTCATCAGACCATAACACGTTTTCCCACATGCTTTTGGGAGACTTGATGTATTGTTTTGCAAATTTTAGCTGGGACTGGATGCTTATCTGTGTAAGAAATGGCTTCCGTCTTGCAAACCTACCCCATAGCCCAGACATATTAAGATTACAGGAGATTGTTGTCACATGTAGTACACAACCAGTACTTGCCAGAAATTCCTGCAGCTCCTTCAGTGTTGCTGTAGGTCTCTTGGCAGCCTACCTGACCAGTTTTCATCTTGTCTTTTCATCAATTTTAGAGGTACATCCAGTTCTTTGCAACGTCACTGTTGCCCCATATTTTCTCCACTTTTTGATGACTGTCTTCACTGTGTTCCATGGTATATCCAATGCTGTAGAAACTTTTTTGAACCTTTCTCCTGAGTGATACCTTTTAACAATGAGATCCCTTTGATGCTTTGTAAGCTCTCTGTGAAGCATGGCTTTTGCTGTAGCAGGCAACTGAGTAAATGTCAAGAAAATCCTACTAGGGCAGCTGAACTTTATTTGGGGTTATTCAGAGTCTCTTTAATTAATGGCAGGTGTGTACCCAAGAAGACTGAATGCTGTAATTAAATCAAAAGGTGCTTCAACAAAGTATTAATTTAAGGGTGTGCACACTTATACAACCAACTCATTGTTGTTGTTGTGTCTTTTGGCTTTTCCCGGTTAGGGGTTGCCACAGTGGAACTCCGGTCCGCTAATGATTGGCAGTAGATTTTTATGCGCCGAGTTGCCAGCCCTGACACACAACCTTCAACAAAGGTACACCCATTCACGCATGTCTCCACACAGAAGACACTCTAGCTGTGAATCGAACAGGACAACGTCTTACCGTGAGGAGACAACGCTACCGCAGCACCACCATCGCTGTATGCAACCAAATTATTGTACGTTTTTTTATTTTTCATATTTTCCCCCTAACAGATTTGTTTTTCAATTGAATTGTACAGGTTATAGGTCACATTAAAGGTGGGAAAAGTTTTGAAATTATTTATTGTTGTCTCATTTTTTATATCACAAAAACCTGGTATTTTAACAGGGGTGTGTAAACTTTTTTTATCCAATGTAGAGAGAAGGAGGAGTAGTTGTTTTCTGGATTTGCCAAAAAATGTTCATACTGACATCACAAATGATAAGTATATCATTTTTTGCAGCATCAGATCATCATTGCATAATTGGTTTAAATGGTATAGAAGATATTAGATATACGTACAATGTGGCTACATATGTTTGTTTTTGACTGCCTATAAGTAGCTATACCACTATGGATATTTTAATACTTTTAACTTCAATTTTGTGTTCAGTTTTGGCTAGCATCTCCTCCAATTTAATACAAGATCATCTGTTCCAAAAAATTTGGTCATTTTGTTTGATGAATAATTATGGTTTTATATACTGACTTTGAGTCATGTTTCTGATCCCAATAATACCATGTTCATATCTGCTAACCAAGTTTCAGGGAGGGACAGTTTATTAAATAAAGTGTTTACATTTAAGGGGGGAATTTTAGTTTACATTTAGATAACTGTATGGACTGGTAAATTTATTGCTGGATTAAATAATCTAATGATTTGATAGTGGAATGTACCTGTAATGTGTGCTATTTAAATCTTTTTGTGGCAACATTGTAGTTGGCAGTTGGCCGGTGTCTCATCTGGGTTTTATATTGATATCTACTCAATTAAGTGATTTTAGGAAAGAGAAGTAAAGGTTTTTCTTTTCTAGTATAATTTATTTTGGGGTTTATAATTGCTTATGCTAATTTAGCTTATTGTAATTTGTATTTTACAAAACTACAATGCAGATTTAAGCTACACTTCCCATGTCTTGCATGGTTTGAGATATAGAAAAGAAAAAAGTTGGGTAGACCCCACGCTGTTCATGGAATAATCAGTTCTTGGGTAACTGAGATTTACAAGCAACTGTACATGTTATATACAGAATGGTAAGGCAGTCAGGTCAAAGTTATAACTGTCATTATCATTTAATGGCTTTATATGATAGAAAAAAAATCATGTCTGATAAGCACGATTCTAAAATGCGTATGTCTAAGGCAATCAGATTTGAAATAAAGAGAATGGGGAGAGCTACATCTCTGGTGTGAAAATGTGTATTTAGAAAGAGGTAATATGAAAGCATTTCAAGCCAAAACCAATATTCATGAAGACCTAGTTTCATATATAAACACTGAACATAAAATAATTAATTAGAGTTATGCAAAAGAGGCTTATAAAAACTGATCCTGCCACCACATCATTTTTGCTATGCAGATCATGAACTAACTCCATGACTAACTGCTAACCAGTAGAAAGTGATACACTCACAAAGTCTCTGTAATGAATATATATATATATATATATATATATATATATATATATATATATATATATATATATATAGGTCTACTTTACATGGTCGACTCTTCAGAAAGCCGACTTTCATATGAACGAGACAATATGATCGACTTTCAAAAAGCCGACCATGTAAAATAAACACATAACACACACCAAACACTTACCTTTCAACTGTTAGCAGTAGAGCAAGCCCCCATGCAACCCCTATGGGGGCTCTGCCTCCCACACACCCCCGTAACTTAAATATACCAACTCCGAGATCGTACTACAGTGCGGAAGAGGAAATTTTCCCATTCTGCACTGTATGGAGATAGCGATTCCCGATGGTTGGCTTTTTGAAAGTCAATCATGTGATCTCAGCCATATGAAAGTCGACTTTCTGAAAAGCTGGCCATGTGAAGGGGACCCATATATACACATATATGTATATATATATATATATATATATATATATATATATATATATATATATATACACACACACACATGTATATATAAGTCTACCCCCCGGATTCACGAATCCTCCGTGTAAGGCTTAATAAGTCTTACTCGGAGGCTGCAGTTGAATGGTATGACATCAGCGTGCCATGAATATGAATGAGGGCACGCTGACTCAACCGTAGGTCTTACACGGACCATGTAAGAAAGCAGGGGGCATGTTGGACTGTCGAGCAGTCTAAATGTCCACTCCCCTGCAAGTGTTTCAAAAGTAAAAAAAGCACACACACAAGAGCAAGTCTGCTCAAATGTTCCTGCACCCAACACTACACTCCCTGATATTGTAAACCCCTTTCATAGTTCTAAAACGCAAAATATTAAATATATTTTTTTAAATTCCCAAAATAGCTGCCCGTATTTGCGCGTGTGTGTGCGGGTGTGCCCATTGCTTAGCTGCAGTTAGCAATTCAGACATGGAAGAGCATAAGAAAGAATGTTTATGCAAATCACACCAAACAGCAATAGCGTAATGGTAGAGCATTTGCACAAAGAAGAAGCATTCACGGTTCGAGTCCCACCACTCTTCTTCGTATTTATGTTTTAAATCAGTATATGAAATAATACCTGACAAATTTGTTTAAATATTACTAAAAAGCAGTGAAATGGCCAATGTATCAGTGAAGAAAATAAATATTTTAAAGGATCCTGATATAAAATTGCCTGCAGTTAAGCAGTGCTTCACCCAGCGCAATAGAGTTGCCCGTAGTTTAATAGCGCTTTACCTAGCACAATAGAGGTTCCCACAGTTTAACAGCGCTTTACCCAGTGCAATAGAGTTGCCAATAGTTCAATGGCACTTTACTTAGCTCAATGTGTTTGCGCGGACGTGCGCACCGCACCAACCAGGGCACCATAGGGCACCGAGGAGCAACGTAGAGCAAAGTTGAAATGAAGCCACACCCCCTAGCTTGTCTGGACAGTATGAAAATAAAATGAATGACAAGGTTCGAGCCCAGGACTCTGTGCATCATAAGCAAAGTACAGAACCACTAAGCCATGACAACATAGGGGAAACATCCACTGTTAATATTCATATACTTACGAATGATAGTTTAACCATTACTAAGCAGGTCTGCAGTCAGCCAAGAATTTTACACAACAGCCAATCACAAAAAAGTGATGGAAATGCGGCATATTTATGCCCCACAGGTGGGAATACATGCCATAACTGATTGTAGCTCACATCTGCAGTTAGAATGTCTGGTGTCGGAGAGGGAACATGCTTCCGAGCGCAACGTTGGGGCATCGATGAGTCCAAATACATGGTTTGGCACCTTGTCCACCATCACGAGACAAGACTCCTGCAGGGCCAGTTCCAAGGGACGGAGTACAAGGCAGAGACTTGGAACCAGTTAGCTCGTGACCTCACCAGTGCCACAGGTGTTCCTCGGACTGGTGAGCAGGTCCGTCACCACCATGCAGACCTGAAGAGACGAAAGCAGGACCGACTGAACCAGTGGATACAGGAGGCCCATGGGATGCGGGATGCCCCACAACTGAGTATGTAGCCATGGAATGCAGTATGTAAGAATTGATAATGGAGTATGTATAACGGATAGGTATGTCTCAATATCCCCTCATTTACTTTACAGCTGCAGGTGACCGTGCTATGAATCAGCAAGCCTATGCTGATAGGCTGCTAAGGCTGCACCACCTGGCAGGTTAGTGATTATTCTGCATGTATTGTTATATAAAATATGGGAGAGAGCATGAAATAAAGTGTTGTAGTCCAATAATGCAGCCATAAAATTGCCTGAATAAGTCCTCTGCATGTACTGTCAGATAAAAACATCAGAGAGGCAGAAAAAGAGTGTAGTAATCCATTAAGAAAGGTAACATATGTCTGGAATAATATATCTGCAGGCACTGTGATATAAAATAAGTGAGTGAGCCTGAAATAAGAGTGTGCTAACCTATTTATAAAGGTTTAATATGTCTTGAACATGTCTACCATATACACTGTTAAAACAAATAAAGGAGTGAGCCTGTGGAAAAGTGTGTAATGTCATTAATAAAGGTCTAAAACCCAGAGTGTGTCTGTGTCACAGAGTCTGAAATGTTGTTGTACCCTTGCATTATACAAACAGTACTGTTTGAAAAGGTACTGACAACCCAGAGTTGTGCAGTCCCATATAAAGTGGGTGATGGAAGTGCTAGTAGCTGTGAAACATTTATACAGTCCACAACAGTCAGTTACTGGCTGGCATGAATAACTAAAGCTGGCACCTGTGTAGCATGTTATATTTTCCCCAAAACTGTGAGTGTGTGTCAAGAAATGCAGGGTTCTGTACAAATCAAAGTGAAAATGTCATGTGCAAACATCCCAGATATGTAGATAAAGAAATATAAATGCAATCAAGAAATATGAAGCAGTAACATCTGCATCCTGGACAGTTAGTATGTCAGATATAGGTAAGTCATATATTGAACTAGCCAAACCCATTACACAACCTAATGTATGGTGGCAAGTGTAATAATACATGTAGGGGATATACACTTGCAGTCACTAGGAATGTAGTGTAGATGAAAAGGTCATTAAAAGATGTTAACCGAGGTATTTTCTACACCCTACTGTATGTGCATAAACCATGCAATTCCACACCACAATGGGTATGTTTAATCTTAAATATTTGTTGGGACATATGACCTACTGTTCTATAAATATTTGCATTCACGTTGATGCATGTGCCCTGTTTGAACACCACAGTCATGGTGGCCTGTTGCTACCAAACATCCCTGCATGCTGTTGGAATAATCACTGTGGTTCAATATATGCATGTGTTATGCTTGCTGTTCAACTGTTGTACCCTTGGTGTGTTGGGTTAATGGGAATATTATTGCATGCTGTTACAACTAATCTGGAATGCTGTTTTGCTTATGCTGTAATTAAACACACCTAATCACAGAACGTATGGGAAGGCTGGTCCCAGCGGACCCACCTGTCCCTCCTCAACCAGCGAGTGCACCTGGCACCAGCAGGTCCAGTGCCCAGCCCGGGCTCCCCTCCTCCATTGGTGCTGTGCCACCTTCTGGTGGAAGCACTGCAGGGGATGGGGCTTGACCCCCCGTGCAAGTGTGGGCAGAGAAGGGCAACCTGTCACCCTTCGAAGGGTCCAGGCTGTGGTGCATAGGGAGATCCAGCGTACAGTTGCTGATCCCCTATGCCAGCTTGAGGTGAGAGTGGTGCGTCTCATGGGTGAGCATGCCCATCCTACGCAGCCCCAACACAGCCACCCTGCATGCTGTGAAGGTTCAGTGGTGACTGCCCATGGGTGGGGATCTTGGTTCCAGTGTTACCATCTGTGGGCTCATGGGCTTGCGATTTCCAAACATCCGACCCTGTCAATTGTGTTCACCCACCCCATGTGTCATACACTGCCCCTGTATGCGTCTTGTCTGTCTTGTCTGTTTACCTTCCCAACCTACCTCCCCGGACATACCTACTTCCTCTACCTCACTTCCCACTCCCACCTGAAAAAAAAAAAGGGGCAATCTGTACCCACAAAAAAATTATGCCCCATACATAGCTGCCCATTTCGCACACATGTCCATTGGACAGACATGTAAGCTGATAATTAGAATTGGCAATACAACATACTTTGTTGTCCTCACCCCTCTCCCAGGGGTGGAAGGTTTCAAATTTCACTCCAAATTATTTGCATATGCACAGCTGTTGCTGTTAAAGAAATGGGCAGCTATGGACTTTCCCTACACCCGTCCTGCACATCCCGAGCTTGTTTACCTACTGTGTGTCCCTCTTTGTGCCCCCTTTTTTAACACTTTCCTATCTCCCCATTTTCTTTTCTTTAAAAGAAATTAGCGCGGGGGTTAGCTGGAGTAAGCACTTTTAAGCGGTAGTAAGCATGTTTAAGCGAGTGTGCACATGTGTGCGCTTAGCTTAGTATTGCTAAGCATTGTGCAAACCCGCGCAAACCCACTTACAACTGCTTAAAAGTGCCTTAGTCACGCTATGGCAGGGCCCTTGTACAACTCAGCAGCAAATTAAAATACCCATGTCCGTCTCAAACCCCACACCTTGGACTCACAAGACTGCATGAAGTACCACTAAGCCACAGCAGATATACAATAAGGTGGTGCTGAAAGAAATATATCATGCATTACAATGAGTGAATGTAAAGGGAGAATAGGAATGGCATAACACAAATCTTGTTCTGTGGCCCTTAACCAGCAAGTGTTGTGGAATTGCATGACATGACTGTGAAAAGAGAACCAGCCATGCTAGTAGTGAATAATGTTACAGTAGCACCTTAAAAACCCCACATAGTATCAGAGCGGGATAAACACTGGCATATTTGAATAGGTCAGAGGCCAGACCTCCCAACTGTGACTGATTTACACGGATGTCCCTGATTTGCAAACAAATGTTAGCTGTACCCCTCTGACTCCCTGTGAAATGTACTAACAGTAGGCAGAAAGGTGGTGAATCTCACTTAATGAAAAATGTCAATAAGTGAGAGTATACACTGCTTGCACATCAGAAAAGGTGTAGTAATACATATGCCCTGAATCCCCGAAAGTCTCAACAGCAAAATATCTGAAATATATCACAGGTGTATCCCACTCATATGTACCTTTCCCTGTGGCTGTTCAAATATTAACTGAGAGTATCTGAGGCCTGGAAGTGTCAGAAACACACAGGCATATCAGCTTGTCTGCTGTTACACACTCAGCAAATAGCTGTAGAATGGATTCCACAAGCATGCCCATATGTAGGAGTACACCACAGAAATATCAAAGGATGTAGCCATGTACTGCTAGCAACCACCTGTGACAATGCCATTGTTCAGGTGCTGAAAAGACTGGTGTGGTGCACAGTCAAAGGATACTAGGCTAACCTCTGTCTACCATCTGGATATGTCCACAGGTGGGAGCTACTGAGACAGACTACTAGCCTTTATAGACTAACAGGTACACAGCAACTTTGCATGTTCAGTAAGATAAACATCACACGATAATAAATAATGCACACTGCAGTTCTGCACTCCTAACCACAGGTACTATATACCCGTGTAGTCAGGCACAACCACGGGTGTAAGTAGGCATACACAGTACAGAAATATGTCCAGTCGTCCTGAGAAGACTGTGCTAATGCTAACACAAACCACAAACTGTTCAGATGTGAGCAACGTACTAATGACAGTATAGCAGTTCACAAACAGTGCATGTGCCTGATATTCATAATTGGTAGTACAACATACTTAGATGTCCTCACCACTCTCTCAGGGGTGGAAGGTTTCAAATATCCCACCTAATGTACTGCATATGCACAGCTGTTGCTGGTAAAGAAATGGGCAGCTATGGACCTTCTCCACACCCATCGTGCATATCTCAAGCTAGTTTCCCTATTGTCTTCCCCTCTTTGGGTACCCTTTATCACCACATTCCTATCTCCCCATTTACTTTTCTGTCAAAGACATGAGCGCAGGGGTTAGCGGGAGTGAGCACTTGTAAACAGTAGTAAGCGGGTTTGCACCAGTGTGCGCATGTGCATTGCTAAGATATGATAAGCTATGCCAAGCTTAGCTAACTATTGCTAACTATTGCTAACATAAAAGAAGCTAAGCTAAGCTTAGCTTAGTATTGCTAAAATTCACTAAGCTAAGCTAAGCAGTGCTTGGCATCGCTAAGCGTTGCGCAAACCCACACCAACTTGCTTACAACTGCTTAAAAGTGCCTTTGTCACTCTCTATGACAAGGCCCTTGTATTGCTCAGCAGCAAAATAAAATACCCTTGTCAGTCTCAAACCCCACACCTTGGACTCACCAGTCTGCATGATGTACCAATAAGCCACAGCAGATATAAAATAACTTGGTGCTGAAAGAAATATAGCATGCATTACAAGAAGTGAATGTAAAGGGAAAATAGGAAAGCCATAGGAATACATTGCAATAAAGAAATATGACATGCATTACAAGGAGTGAATGTAAAGGGAAAATATGAAAGCCATAGGAATACATTGCAATAAAGAAATATAACATGCATTACAAGGAGTGAATGTAAAGGGAAAATAGGAAAGACATAGGAATACATTGCAATAAAGAAATATAACATGCATTACAAGGAGTGAATGTAAAGGGAAAATAGGAAAGCCATAGGAATACATTGCAATAAAGAAATATGACATGCATTACAAGGAGTGAATGTAAAGGGAAAATAGGAAAGACATAGGAATACATTGCAATAAAGAAATATAACATGCATTACAAGGAGTGAATGTAAAGGGAAAATAGGAAAGACATAGGAATACATTGCAATAACTACTGTTGTATGCCAGTTAATTCCCTAATTCCAAAAGAAAGTACATACTCCCGTATATCCAGTGTTAGCATTAGGAGGTGTGAGTAAACTTACACACTGAGAAGAGTGTACTGGAAGAAGCAACAGTTAGGTTTCAGTACAACATGCATTTCACTGGCTACAACCCAGCTTCAGATATGAGACATATACCAACCTTCTGAATGACACAACAGTGTCCACAGCAAACAAGCATGGTCCCCACCTTGCAAAACTGAAAGGCCTACGCCTACCTAACCTATTATTTTATAGCAGTGTCCTGAAATCACAGTGAGAACTGCAATTAGCAGGCGGCATGCAATTACTAAATGGTGGGCACCAACTGGTGCAGAGGCCATCACATGCACATGTGCAGATACCTACAAAAGCAGCCTGTACTTGCTGTCCACACATGCAATAATATCATTGCAGCAACTGGAGAGAGAGAGAGCGAGCGAGAGAGACAGACAGACAGACAGACAAACAAACATACAAACAGAGGCAGTTGGAGACCAACCCAATAAATAACAACAAATAGAGGCAGTTGGAAACACCAACCCAAAAAAAAAAAAAACAGAGGCGGTTGGAGACACCAACCAAAACAAAAGAAAAACAACAAACAGAGGCAGTTGGAGACACCAACCAACCAAAACAAACAAAACAAAAAAAAAAACAAACACAGGTAGTGGAAGACACCAACCTAAACAAACAAAACAAAAAAAAAAAAAACATCAACAGACTGACGTGAGAAATACAAATGTAAGGTATGTAACACAGATGTATTTGCTGGCATCCGAATGATGTGTCTGAAGGGTACCCTACATTCTGTGAACACTCCTTATGTGGTAGCAGTCCGTATCTATATGTATATGCAGATGTGCATAGGGCAAGGGACATACTGCAACTGTTAGTGAAGGCTGGACATATATATGTATTTGAAGGTTGCTATGTGCACATATCTATGTAGGTTGTAGTGTGTGGCATTGAAAGCAGTAAGCAGTGCAGGTATAAGTCATGTGGTGGTTAAATGCTGTATGACTGAGTTACAGCCAGTGAGGTCTGCTGCGGCTATACGGCCTGAGGACAGCGAAATGCATTCTGCACAACACTGTGCAATATTATTACATAATTGTATGTCTCACAACTGTTCCATAATTGATATTCCCACCATGAAAGGTGCACAGTATATGTGCATATATGTGCATGTATACGTACAGCAGTGGCTGTTTACAAGTATGTGTATACATACATATATATATATATATATATATATATATATATATATATATATATATATATATATATATATATATATATATATATATATATATATATATATATATATATATATATGTATATATATATATATATATATATATATATATATATATATATATATATATATGTATATATATAGATATATACATATATACATATATAGATATATATAGATATATAGATATGTAGATATATAGATATATACAGATATATATGGATATCTATGGATATATATAGATATGTATATATATATATATATATATATATATATATATATATATATATATACACACACACATATATGTATATAGATATGTATATATAGAGTGATATATAAATATATATGTATATAAATATATATATATATATATATATATATATATATATATATATATATATATATAGTGAGAGAGGGAGATACAGGGTCAGACGTATTGCAACAGGTGCCTGGTGACCAAGGCATGGACTGAACACCAGTGTTGATACTGCAGTGCCATATCCCATTCCAAAACACTTTACCCACTAACTACCAGATAGGTGGTTGCCTGACCAACACTGAAGGTGTCAGAAGGGAACATGGGACACAGGTGGACAGTAGCCTCCCCTTTGATATTCACAGTACCACACTAGTCTTGTAATCTGTCTAAGTGGTACGTGTAATCAAAAACGATGTGTCATGTGCAGAAATATAGGTCAGTGTTCCCCTGTACTTATCACAATGCCCCATGTGGTATGTATCTCACATGACAACTGCAGTAAGTGGAAAGGCCACAGACATACCTCACAAAGGGTAATACTGCCCTGAATCGCATACCCTATGCAGACTGACTCACATAATCACAGCTACAGTGCGTTGTATACTGGCCACCCAGAGGTTACCTCTACCAAACATACAGAGGTATGCCACACCCATAGCAGTCAGACAACCACCATGTCAACACCTCACAATCCCACCGGGCTTTACGGCCTAAGTCCCTAGTCCCCGTAACCTCACTAAACAGAACATGCTAGAGGGATAGGCTCCTATTGGCAAATATGCCATACTCTGGCGTAAACCACCCAGCATGAACAAACAAGGCTCCTCAGTAGCAGATGTCAGACATACCCCTGATGATTGTCTGGGGGATAGGTAACACGCCCCGGGAATCCCCTCTGTGTATCCGGTTGACAGGAGGAAGTGAAATCTAATTACATGTGTGTCACAGGCCAGGGTAGCATATGGCTAGGCTGCTGTAGGCCCCAGGGACAATAGAGTATTACCTACTTATGACACAATGCACATAGACATGTACACAGTGCAATACCTGCTATGTGAGGTGGAATGAGTGTGACAGTGAATGTGTGCAAGGTCTTTGACGGTGTGATAGCTAAGTGTGAGGTTGTTTCTGTCATGGACGTTTGTGTCCGAAGTGTGAGGCCAGAGAAAGATGCGTCAGTTATTGGGATGCAGACATAGTAGGATGGTATATGTTGTGACGTAGTTCCTTTTGTACAACTGTGGTGTCCCATCATAGGCTGAAGCAATACATGTATGCTCAGTAAGTGGTACTGCTGGTGAATCCAGCCGACATTTGATCTGTTGTACCACCTAAAGCTGTAGGCCTAAACAGCACATTATGGTGTACATTCACATTCCCTGGTAACACTGTCTTGTGTGTTTCCTGTAGTCTGCACAGATTACATTCCTCAGGCATAGGTATCTGTAAGTAGGGGCACACAGTACTGTAAGGTACATAGCAAATGCTCATCTGTGTTAGCATACATTTGTGTGTTGTTTGAATGTCTGTTGTGTGTGTAATGATGCCTGTACCATGTCCGCAATCACATGTGTGATGGAGGGTTTGCGTGTGTACCTAGCAACATGTATACTCTGTTACAGCAGTATGCCAGCTATAGTAACAACTGTGCACATATGTTAGGTAGGGGTATGGCATCAATGACTAGGGTGGGTTACTGGTTATACTGTAACTGTACTTCACATTCATTGCAATGGATGACATATTTCTGCATACATTAGCTTGATATGTACCCCCCTGGCAAGGCTGTGCATTGGATTCCAAACAGTGAGCTGAGTACTGGTGTATACTGATGTGTCATATGGAGTGTGGCAGGCACTGTCAGCCAGTTGTGGGCTGAGCACTGATATGTGGTATTGAATGTGTGTATCCTCTGACATACGAACAGATGCTATATATGGCAGTTAACTGATATCTGTACTGTATAATGTTAAGTGTGCCACATGACTTGCTCACACATATTGTTTACTTGTCCTCCAGGCTTATGGCTCATCACAGGAACCCATGCTACACAGCTGCAGAGGAACAGGAAATCCACCACAGCCTGGTTCAGCACTATACCCTGCTGTTTTCAAGGGCCAGCCAGCACCAGCAGGAGCGTACTGCACTGTGGCAAGAACTTGTTTGTCGGGTAAATGACATAGGCATGCATAACCGGACATATGAGCAGGTATGCCATCACTGCAGTGATTTAATTAGACATGTCCGGCAGCATGCGTCTGATATCCACAGACAACAGCTTGCCACAGGTGGTGGGGTGGCCATACAACCCCCCTCACCAGAGTGGAGGAACTGCTGCTAAGTGTGGTGGCTCCTGGCCTACAGCAACAACAACATCACACATGTGTCATCATGGAGGCTGGAGCGACCCAGCATGGTGACATGAAGCGTGCAGGTAACATGCTCTAGCTGTAGACTACTGTTACCTGTATTGTTAGATTATGCATGTGTGAGCTGTGTACTGAGTTTAGCAGTTGTGCTGCCTATTGTGTGCAATACTGATAATTTGAATAGTATCTGTACACCTATGCCTGTTGTTCTACTGTAGTTTAGCACACTCACAGTAGCAATGCCGCAGTTGTGGCCACAGACAAACTGTGTCATATTCGTGCAGGTCCCTCTGGTGTGACAGCAGGGCAGACGTTACATGCTGGTGAGTGTGTTAACACTTTAAATTTGGTATTGAACTGTGCATGTCATAGGTGAGGTGTAGGCCATGTACACATAACACACCTACGCATAATGCATGCTGTGCATGTTTGCTGTGAGACGTGAAACATCTCAGTAATGTCAGTAGCTACCTTAATCACATGCAATGCACAGAGCATCAGACACAAATGTGGCAACACTGTACTGCACATTGGATAGGCATAGTTGATACACATGTACACAACATAACACGTTTGTCATACGCAGTACACCTCAACATGCTACACATAGTGTAACCGGACACCCGCTGCCAGGTCACACTTCAATATCCCACATGTCATCCACACACCACACATACTATATCTGAGGGGGAGCGGCCTAGCATGGGGGCTGTGCAACACTCCTCAACACATAACATAGTCATGTTAAGCAATGCTCCCTATTGGACACCTCACACACCATTGTGTAACATGGCTGTGTAATTGTGAACTTAGCCACGGCACTGCGGTTCAGGTACAGCATGCTAGGCGGTGGTCTAGCACACTTTAGCGGCCTTGAGTGACCACATGATGCAAGATGATGATGGCTAATGGTACTACACCCCATACTGTTACAATGGCCATGTCCAGGATTGGTATCCCATCACGTATACATGCACCTCTCATCCCGTGTGTGTACATAGCATGCATGTGCTACACTTGTGTCCACAATTATCTGCTACAGACACAGACACTGCAATCAGACAGGGAAATCCATGCAACACACAGATAACACACACAGCCATGGTATGTATACCTGTGTGTGATGGTGCACAGGACATTGCAGAGCTTATAATACTTGCACAGAAATGTCATGTCCTTGTACACATTGTGTTCCAGGGTGTAGGCAATCACTGAACATGTACACACATGCACCACAGCCATGTACACTATCATTAACTATGGCTGTGTACACTCACACTGCATGGACTTGATCAACACTTATTCTGCATGCTGACACGTGTGCTTGACTGTTTACCTTGTGATACTGTCACCCACCTTCAACCAGTATTGAGTATGATTTGGATTTCTGTTGTGTGTGTGTATCTGCTGTAGTGAGGAGTGTGCATGTGTTCCTGTGTCCCTGTTTGCATGTGTTCCTGTGTTCCTGTGTGCCTGTGTGCATGTGTGCATGTGTGCATGTGTTCATGTGTGCATGTGTTCATGTGTGCATGTGTGCATGTGTGCATGTCTGCATGTGTGCATGTACGGATCATAACGTGTGTTTCCTGTCTTCCTTTCACAGTTGCTGAGGTAGGGCTTGGCGAAAGCAGCAGGTGACCTGAAGCCACTGCCACAGATAGTGCTGATGATGACACATGTATTTTGGCACAGGGAGATTTGACAGGGTCTGTCATTGGTCCACCAATCGACAGTACACAGTGTTCAACCTGATCTATGCACACACTAATACTGCCCTTACATCCCTCACCACCAATGGCCATAGGGGAGGGACAGCATACAGTTGGCATTGACCAGGAGAGTGTGGTACCCATGGCACCTGCATCCCCTCACAGCAGCAATAGCTGTAGATGTGGAATGGTACCACATAGGTGGAGGTCCAGGGGTTCTCAGGGGAGCACCACTGGATGTATTGCCCCTGGCAGGCGTGCCCCCACAGGTCTTACGATGACCACTATGTTCCGGGCTGTAATGCAGGCTCAGGCACGTATGGAACGGTACACCAGGCAGGGACATAGGGCGCAGAGGGCACATAACACCGCTATCAATGACAGCATCCGTTACCTTGCCGGTGCCATCCGGACATACACCGAGGTCATTGATAGACGTTTGGGGGAGACAATAGATGCCCTCCACAACATGTCTTCCTCAAGCCAGGACCATGCAGGATGGTTACGACGTTGACGCGGATGCATGCCAGCAACAGCAACAGCTGGCAGTGGTTGCGGATGGCCCACAGCTCACAGCCGCTCCTGTAGTGGCAGTACCTGCCCCAGCAATGCTGGGGCTGGCCTGTCCATTGTTCATCCCAGTAGACCATGTGCACGTGGCTCTGGCCAGTCCCAGCAGGAAGATGGGTCCAGTCATCATACCTCTGCCTCTGATGACAGTACCCAGTCAGGGTTGGTACCCGATACCATCCGTAGCACCCCTGCCAGGCACAGGTACTGTGTCCATGGCCAGAGACAGTGATCTGTACAGCCAAGCAGATACAGTCTGTGGCTGTCCCACAAACCACCGAAATGGCAGCCACATGGTGGAGCTGTGTGCATGCAGACACACACACATTAAGCAAACAACTAGGGCTCACACATACACACACACACATTACATCAACATTGGCCCATGCTGTACTGTTGTCCCTCACACACACACACACACACACACACACACACACACACACACACACACACACACACACACACACACACACACAGAGGCATGTCGATTGGATGGGTCAATGTCAGGCTCTGGCAAACAACAAAACACCCTGTGCATATGATGATACCTGTGCCGCCTCCTGTCATCTGCATTATCGATGGAGGGACAGGCTAACATGGTGCTGATGCACAGGGTGACACCATAGCAGTTTAGCAATAATAACGAGTTGTCAACAAGGAAGTCTAACTTCATCCTTGTAGGTATATCTGAGCAGACATTATGCATCAAACCTCTGATTGTCAATGTAGAATTGTTTACACCACTGTTAGGTCTGAGTATGTATTATCCACCCATGTGCCACTTGGCTGATGTGTGATGTGTTGCCAGCATGTGTTAGCAAGTGGACAGTATGTGTGTGATGTGTGCATTACAGATTAGCAAGTGTACATCTATGAACATGGTGGGTGCGCACTGTCTGGATGTACGTGCATAGTGGACACATGGGACGTGTGGCATACCCTGTCATACACATTATTAACATCCCATTGCATCTTTCAATGGCCAATATGCATTCTACTACAGTTATGTACTAACATGGGTAGACGTGTGTATGACATGGGTTGACACTATGCTGCGGGTGATACCGTTAATATCAGTCAATGATTTGCAGTCTGGTAGTATACACAACCTCAACAGCATGACTATAAGCAATCATTGGATGATGTCCTGACAAATGACACACTGTAGGAGGGAACCCAGTATCAATTGGATCCTTCCGGTGCTACACTGTAACACTAACCAGTGGTGATGACGGCCACCCATTACTGTGACCACACCTGTGTGTCATATAGCCCCCTTAGGTACATGCAGACACACTAGGGATGTGTCCATCCAAATCTGGGAATGCATAGAATGGCCTACAATGCATTCCCTGGATGGGACCCATATCCTACACAAGGGTATCATACAGACAGATACCTGTTGTGTGATACATGCTGTATAGCAGTAAGCCGACTATGGCATAGTCATCCTCATGTGCTATACATACTATCCCATCAGTACCACACCGGTAGTAGCCCTCAACATGTATGTTGGGTACCATTGTGTACATACAGACCCATGTTATGTCATGTGTCCATTGGTATCCACATATCCATAGGTATTGTGGAGTCCAAAGGTGTATCACAGACATTAGAGGTCTGAATGCTTATCCACAAGGCAGTCGTACACCTATAAAGACTGTCCATTCCTAGCAGACTTTGTTGTGTATGACCATGTCTGACATATACCCCTGGCATATACCCTCACTCACACTACTCTTAAGTAACTGTCATGGGTGTGTGCGCCACAGATGTCCTTGGCCACAGAACACAACAGTGTACGGCCATGTCACATACATACATATGTGACCTACGATTTGAGTAGCAGTGGCACAACCTGTCAATGGAAATAAATGTATTCATGTAGTATGCAGGCTTCACACCTATGTAGTGATTGAGGGGACATGTACACATATATATTTGCCACGCAGATACCTGATGTCTGCAATGCACTTACTGTTGTCATCATACTATGTCATACCATAGTAAAAGCAAAACCCACAATGTGTTGACCAACAGTGAAACACAGACACACAGCTAGCATTTGCAGGATTCACACCCCTATTTAATTATGTTATGATACTAGGGAGAGACACATTAACATGGTGCGCTATTTGCTTTATTGGCTGATTTCCCTTCTCCTGCTGTATTTGTAGGATGGTGACATCATCAGACTTTCCAAAGAGGAATGTACCTCTTTCAGTGTGCTTTTACAGTCTCCAAAAAGGGCACTCCTTTCAAAGACAATTGCACACATACACACACTCACACTGTTTGTAGGATTCAAACCCCTACCAAACTATGTTATGATACTAGAGAGAAACGCACAAGCAAGGCACGCTATTTGCTTTACTGGCTGGTTTCCCTTCTCCTGCTGTATTTGTAGAATGGTGACATCATCAGAATTTCCAAAGAGGAATGTACCTCTTTTAGTGTGTTTTCACAGTCTCCAAAAAGGGCACTCCTTTCAAAGACAATTACACACATACACTCAATGTTTGTAGGATTCAACCCCCTACCTAATTATGTTATGATACTAGAAAAAGACGCACTAACATGGCACACTATTTGCTTTACTGGCTGGTTTCCCTTCTCCTGCAGTATTTGTAGGATGGTGACATCATCAGACTTTCCAAAGAGGAATGTACCTCTATTAGTGTGTTTTCACAGTCTCCAAAAAGGGCACTCCTTTCAAAGACAATTGCACACATACACCCCACACACACTGTATTCAGGATTCAAACTCCTACCAAACTCTGTTATGATACTAGAAAGTGACGTATTAACATGGTGCACTATTTGCTCTACTGGCTGGCTTCCCTTCTCCTGCTGTATTTGTAGGATGGTGACATCATCAGACTTTCCAAAGAGGAATGTACCTCTTTTAGTGTGTTTTCACAGTCTCCAAAAAGGGCACTCCTTTCAAAGACAATTGCACACATACACACTCACTGTTTGTAGGATTCAATCCCCTACCTAACTATGTTATGATACTAAAAAGAGATGCACTAACACAGGGTGCTATTTGCTTTACTGGCAGGTGCTCCTTCTCCTGCAGTATTTGTAGGATGGTGACATCATCAGACTTTCCAAAGAGGAATGTACCTCCTTTACTGAGTTTTCCCAGTCTCCAAAAAGGGAACACCTCTCAAAGGAAACTGCACACATACACCCCCCACTTTGCAGGATTCATACCCCTACCTAACAAAGTTATGATACTGGAAAGAGACACATTAACATGGCACACTATTTGTTTTACTGGCTGGTTTCTCTTCTCCTGCTGTATTTATAGGATGGTGACATCATCAGACTGGACATGCTGATGTGTGTACACTTTGTTTTATGCCATTCCAGGAATGGTCCATGTGGGTCAGCAGGTGTCAACAACTTGAACATGACCTCAGTATCCTTACCTTGTGTGATCTATCTGTGGACACATTGACATTCCGTCATATGTCAACACATATTTATGCACAGTTCTTGGTTTTGTGGATACTACATTTGTCTGGGATGTTGAAAAAGGGCTATTCAAAGTCTATTTGACACATGTGTAGATGTGTTTATTGATGTATGTTCTGAGTGGCTGCCTTGCAAACAGTCTAGCATGTTTGGGAACCATGATCCGCACATGAACATACCACAGTTAGTAGGGTTGTGTGTGTGTCAGCTTCCAATAGCTCTGTTTATGACTGCAACCATGATGGACTCCATGACTTTGCAGATCAGACCTCATAGGCGTACTGGACTTGACTTCCCATGGTGTGTTGTGCACCAACACTTGTGGGGAGTGCCATATGTAGCTGTGACACATTCAACGGTTCCACATCTTGTGTAGGGGGTGCGGCTCCGCTGACTATTCAGGTGCATAATCTGTTTGTTCTTTAGTTTGTGCATGACACATATTGGGAATCAATGTATTCCACCTGCTGCCAGGCTTTTGGCAGTGGGGGTAGCTGCTCATCCATTCTACATGTGATATCTCCTGGTATGATGATGTGGACTATTGTCAGTGGGGGATGGGTATGTACATATGGGCCTGTCTGTCATGATGTCGGCATTGACACTCAGGTACAGCTGGCCCTGACTCAGGACATATATGTGTGTACATTGATATTTATGACATAACTGAAGGAGGTGTCATGATTCAGTCTGGACTCCTTCTAAGCTCCTCTTTACAAAACACTAACGAACATGAGCACTAATCCCTGTTATACTCTTTTACATGCCTAACACCCTACTGATCCTTTGTGATCAGGCTACAGAGTATGTCATGATAATATCCTGGCATGTCCAGTGGTCGGTTTTGTGTGTACTCTTCAGTCCAGCTGGTGGATATTGTGATATTGACACAATGTCACATCTGCCTCATGTACACAGACAACCCTCTCCTCCTCCCGACAAACTCAGATATATGTGTGAGATGCACCTATATAGACATACAGGGAGCTGAACTCTCTTGATCCATGACTTGCACAGTCTATCAGGTGGTGAAGGTAACCACATACACCACATATCAGTCTCACATATCCTCTAGCAACAGCACTCAAACCACATTAGCACACATTGACATACTCGGATGCTGTAAATGTACTCTACCTAAGCAGCAGAGACCTCCAAAGCAGACACACACACACCTGCTACCCCACTACAATACCCACATATCACTAAGTTCACAATGTTAGTGTGCCACACAGTCACTGCCCTTCGGGCTAAACAACACACCTAATACACTTGTAATAGGTGACACTTATGTTCAGACGCACTGATGTACCACTCACCAGCCCTGACAAGGGAATAGTCACTTTGGGCTGTCTGTTGGGTGCCAGGATCTGCCACATAACACAGGCAGTCAGGTCAGTCCAAAGCAAGTACAAGACTGGCACCATCATTGTCCATGCTGGTGTGTGTAACCTCAGACTTTACTCCCTGGACCACATGACATGATACATGGAGGTACACTCTGATCATGTAGCCCAGGCCAGTATGACCCTGACCTTGTCTAGCATCTTACACCCACCAATTATGATGTCACAGTATACGGACACACATATCACATTTAACAGTTGGCTAACAAATTTGTTTCATTCATAGGGGATACAGTGTCTGTCAGCGTATGGTGACATGCTCAACATGCCACATAGCTTCACTATGGACAGCTTGCACCTGTCAACCTTGGACTTTGGTATGCTGGCTAAGGCTCTTGCTACCACCAGAGTGCCTTTTTTAAGCAGGGCTCTGAAGACAAACCCACCTACATAGACATTACAGGTTAAATGAAACTAAGGGTAATGCTGCTCAACAACAGTTGTGTTAACCTCATATTGTGGCCATTCAGGACTCTCCTCAGTATGGAGGAGAGCAATATCTGTGCACTGACAGACACCTGGTTCAGGCTCACTTATGCACACCAGCACTACCAGGTTATGTTTCATACCATGCTGTCTGACAAGACTTGGAACAGACAACACAACTAGGGGGAGTATCCATATACATCACAGATACACACACCTCCAGGTTAGTAGCACTGCACAAAGCATCACAGACCATACATATACAACTACCATTGTGCAATACTGCCTTTCAGTTTGTTGCCTGCTACAGAACACACTCCCAAACTCAGGAACCACACTCGGCTTTTGTGGGAACTATGGAGAATATGAAGGTCTCCACAGACACCATTATATTGTGTGACTTCATATACACACATATTGACTGGGGATGCTACTCAAGCCCAGACAACCTCACCCAACAGTCACTACAATTTGTGGACTCATATGCTTTGGCACAACCAGTCAGCACAGCCACAAGGGGGAATACATATTGGACCTGCTCATCACCAACATGCGGAATCTATGTTCCACACCAGCGATATACCGCTCATTGGGAAGGTCAGAGCATACATGTATCTCATAGGACATACATATACCCTCCACACACCCATCCTGGGTAATCTTAGTGAACTTCTCATGAGCCAACATCTCACTTCACCGAAGCAAGGTGGTATCCTTCAGAGATCCTGAGACAGTGGCATGTATGGCTCACACTGCTGCATCCTTTACATACATATTCTATGGACACCTAGTAGACTGCATGGATTGTGCTATCCCAAATAACAACAAGACCCACTATTACAATGGCAGGGGACATGTCTGGTAGACCCCAGCCATTAATAAGCTGTACAACGTCAGGAGGACACTACTACATGATAGAGCACAATCCCAGACTGGGAAGGCATCTGTGATCTGTACTAGCAGACAGCTACAATCACTCACGGACTTTTCTAAGGGCCGCTTCTACCAGACAATTGCACCTGACATGTAGGACTATCACACGGCCTTCTTCAGTTATGTCAGGACCCTGGGTGGACACTCACTGATATGCTGTGAGTTACTGCATACTGACTAAACCTACCCTGAACCCACTGGCATTGCTTACATCCTGGCAAACAGGTTCAGTGCAGATGTCTCCCACCCATCCCCCCTAAGGAGCAACTATCCATCCCAACAGAGTATAACCTCCCTGACATCACACAGTAACAGGTGAGTGCTGCCCTCCCCACAGCATACATCACAGTATCAATTTGACCAGATGGTGTCCCAGCCTGCATCATACACGAGCATCATGACAAATGCAACCCTCACATTACATCACTGTTCAATATCGGAGTTACCACAGGATATGTACCCAAGGAATGGCGTACTGGGACAGTAGTCCCGCTCCACAGAGTTGGTGCCACAACAGACCACAGACAATATTGCCCTATAAACCTATGTAGCCTGTTCTGCAAAGCTATGGAGCATATTGTCATAGGACTCCTACACATAGACATCGGGAACCTACAAACACTGTGTCCTACTCATTTCAGCATTGTTGTGGGCAGATCTTGCCTCTTGGACCTGTAGGTATTCTTTAAATGGCTAACAGGTCCATCGACATAGGGACGGCTATCCACACAGCCTACCAGAACCTTGCAAAACCATTCAACACAATAACCCACTGGGCCATTATGCATAAGCTCACCAGCATCAATTTGGACACATATCTCACACAATGGATTGATACCTAGATCAGGGATAGCACCCACATGGTCACGATTGCAGGTGCCATGTCTGACTATACACCAGTTACACATGGCATCCCACACAGCTTGGCCCTGGGATCTCTCTTGTTCAGTATATATTTGTCTTACGTACAGGCTATCACAGGGGGAATATGGCTGAACTTGTTTGCACTTGACTGCAAACTGGGTGCCATGATCAACTCTCCAGCTGCCACATGCATACTCAATCAGGGTCAAAAAAGAGATGGATGACTGGTGCCTGAGCCATATCCTACAGCTAAATGTCATTAGTTGCATAGTCATCCCCTTTGGGAGTAACAGCATGCCCACACATTACCACATAGGTAGTACTCCATTACATACGGTAGGAGTTGTTAAGGGTTTGGGGATATCACTTGTTCGTACTGTCGCCTTTAACATTCACATTGCCAAGGTGGTTGGACACACCTTCTATGTGTGCCACCTTATCCCATTTGGTTTCACATCTAGATCGAGTGAGGTTATTGTGCCCCTATACTCATCACATCCATGCTTGGTTACAATGCCACATTTGGGGTGTACCTTACCTGACACCTGCAGCAACTGTACTGGCCACGGACGGTCCTCACCAAGCAGATCTAGGGACTCACACAGATGCCCTGCATAGTTCAGATGCAGTAACTCCAGCTCTACTCAGTCGCTTACCACCTACTCAGATATGATGTGTGCCTGTTGTTTACAGCTATACCCAAACCAGAATTACTGGACAAGCTCCACCTCAGGATATCCAACCCCCTTGGAGCTACACACTGTAGGGATGTATACCTCAGCACAGATGTTAATAGGACATTATGGAGGGACAGATTCTTATCCCAGAGGCTCCACTTACTACAGAATGTAATCCCAGTTTCACATAGGCAGAGCCACCCACTGACCACCTACTGGAGACATCTTGACGACTGTATGGGTGATTGTATATTTACCCCTGGGATATCTTCTGTGTCCCTGCTAGACAGAGGCACACTAGCATAAACGTACATGGGCTTTCTTGTGTGACCTACTATTCACACACACAGTGTAGTAATCTGACAAGGTTGCGAATGCCAAACACATTCTGGCTAGGCTTGTACATGCCCTAGGGCAGATAGCCTAATATCGACCTCTGAACCTATGCTAATGTTCAAGATGCACAATGTTTATTGCTGATACTGTTTGCAGGTCTTTATCATCTTTGCTTTACCAGTTTTCATGAAGAACTTCAGTATCTGCAGAACATATTTGATTATGACAGGGTTCCACTATATTATAGATGTATCTGTTGTCATATAACTGTGTGCACAGGGTGGATTGCTGTATAGTGACAGGTTCCTGGGTTAATACATGCAACTGCCAGATATGTGTGGCCCACTGCTGTACTCAGACATGGCCTAAGTGTGTGAGCATGCCCTGTTCTGACATTACATGTTTTGTTGCCTGACATTTGTCTCATTTATTCAAGTGTGTGAGCATGCCCAGTGTGACCCTTCAGTATGTTGCTATCTGAGGTCCACTACATTTGCTGATGTGTGCAAACATGACCAATATTAACATTTATACTGTGTGTGTTGGAAGTCAGGTTCTGTTCTCACTGCAGGACTCACCTTTGTGTCATAACTCAACAATGATTATGTTGTGCCTGCAGGGTTTCCATGGAATACTTTGCATAGACTTATCAACATTCTGTCATACAGGTGGACCACTGCAATACTGTCATGGTTTAGTGGTTCAGTACTTTGGTTATAGTGCACAGTATCCTGGGTGCAAGGCCCATCACTGATTTATATTTTCATACTGAGCAGACCACACTGCTTAAGGGCCTGTTAAGCAAATATGAGCATGTTGGCTTTTGTTCAGCTATGCCCTACTTAGACCAGGCTTGTCCGACATTGCTCAATATTCACCAACATTGTTGGACGTTGCTCAGTATTACTGAACATTGACCACAGTTGTGCTAGCTGGTGTGTGCGATTTTGTTTGCATATACTACATGGTGGTAATTGCTGTTTAGCACTGCTTTATATTGCTTAACACATGGCATTCATGCCTTAGGTGGTGCTGCAGGGCTGCCTATGTTGGATGCACATAGTACACTCCCTGCACATGTTTGGAAGCAGGTAGTGTCAACTTAGGCATCCCTTTTACTTTATGTGCGAGTTGGAGAGGGGTATAATTTCCAGAGTTCCTACTGAGCCAGTGTATGTGCTATGCATTGCCTCTTTGCCAAGGCCAAAGCATACTGGGCACGCCTCCTTCTGCCTATTGGGGCAGGCTCAGGTTGTTCCTCCTCTGAGTCACGCTCTGCCTGTGATGGCCTTGGCAATGGTGGGGGGCTGTTTGGCCCAGGCCTATGCTGGTCCTGCTGCAGCTGTTTTCGCAGGATCATATTATGTAGCATAGCACATACCGTGACAATTTGGGTACATGTAGTTGGTGAGTACTGCAAGGCTCCACCAGATGTGTCCAGGCACTGGAACCGTGACTTGAGCAGCCCAAACACACACTCTATTACATTACGTGTTTGTGCGTGTGCCTCATTATGGCATTCCTGTTCAGGTGTGTGTGCATTTCTGATGGGTGTCATCAGCCACGGCTCCAGTGCATAGCCAGCATCCCCCACTAGGTGACCATGTGGGATGTCCCCAATGGCAAATGTCTGGTACAGCTGCATCAGATGCCAGATCTGGGAATCATGGTAGCTTTCAGGGCAGCCTGCACACACATTCAGTATTATGCCCTGGGCATCACACACGACCTGGCAGTTGATGGAGGGGAAGCCCTTGTGGTTGAAGTAGACCCTACCCCGCTCGCCGGCTGGTGCTTTGATGCATAAGTGCGTTCAGTCTATTGCACCCACTACCTCAGGGTATTCCGCTATTTGCTGGAAGAGATGCATATTGCTGGTCAATACCTCACGGGAATTGGGGAAATATACATGATCACCGACATGTGCTGATATGGCATCCAGGAACTGGTGTAGTACCCTGGATGCTGATGCCTGTGATATCCCCATCATATCACTAGTTGGTCTCTGGAAGGTACCTGTTGCTAATATTCTTAGGCCAACACATACCTTGGTTTCCACTGGGATGGGTTCCCCTCTGTTGATTCTGTGTGTGAGGTGTGGCCTGCACAGCTCAACAATTTGCTGCAGGAGGTCTCTGTCCACTCTATAGTGCTCCACTATCTCCAGCTCATGTAGCCCCTGGTAGGTTACCCTGGGCCTGTACACTCTTCTCTGTCTCCTCACTGTGGGTTGTCCAGCAGCATTTCCATTGTCACCACCCTCAGCATGTTGCATATGTCACCTTATAACAACAATGGCAGCCCCTAAAATTTCTTTGTCTCAGTAAAGCTTTTTCAGTTTTCACTTCTATTAACTTACTGCAGTGTCTCTTGTGAGAAACATAATGGACTGTTGTTTGCAGAGTTTTAAGTGCTAGGCTGGGCTAGGCTAGTGTACTGCCTGTGTAATTGCCTGATTCTGATTGTTTTCACCTGCTAGCTCTGCTAGTACTCCCTGGTAGCTTCCTACTATTTGTTGTGCTTCCTTTTTCCTTTTTGTTTCCTCAAGGGGGAGCGCCGCGCACACAAGCGCAAACACGAGCACAGCAACTAAGACGCGCGCACACATGCTTACATAGACTAAAACTTGCTTATTCGGGTAAAAACGCGCACACACCAGTGCAAACGTGCTTACAACTCTTTAAACAGCCTTATACATGCTTACTCTGGCTTAAACGCGCGCACTCATGCTTACATGCGAGCACTCTGTCTTACTCGGGTTTACAGGCGCACACACGTGCGCATGCACGCTCAGCAAGAAACTTTGGTGTTATCCATGGTATACACCTTCCATTTCTTGGCTTTCCCTAGCCTACCTGTTGACACACCTCTTTCCATGATGTCTAAATGACAGTGGACACATGCCACTCTGCTCCAATGAGCTTCACTTCTTTCATACATACCCCCCTCGTGATGTTACCTATCTTCTACTCTGTTACTCCCCATATCCTACTCCTACACTCCACTGACTGTGCTCATTTGCTATGTAAACTAGCGATTCACTATCCTAACACTCATTTACATAGGATTGCCTACTAATGCTTGGTTACATGTCTTAGACTGACCTTCCCCCCTTAGCAACCTCTACTCGGCGGCCAGCCTGCCAATCCCTTGCATTGTACATTACCACTTTCAATAAAATCCACATTTGTGGGTTTTAATTTGTAGTATTCTGGTTTTTAGAGCACAGCCCATTTGCGTGGCACTGCGCTACGCTTAAACATCTGAAATCGGCGAAAAAAAAAATGTATTTTAATTTTGCATCAGGGAACATTTCCAATGGCCGTATATTTGGCTATTGGCATGCTTCCTGCACTGGATGCAACCTTTATTTGGAGCTGTCACGGCTCCGTTTTGCTATTTGCAGAATGGTACCCAGTTGTCAACTGAGTACATTTCTACAAATAACACTGCTCTTACTCAGATAGGTTCGGGTTTCCTGAATAGCAAATCTACCTCATTTGCATGCCTTTCACCTGCAATTGAGGTGATTTGCATGTCCCAGCCCTGTCCGTGTAAGAGCCATTTTAGGAGCTCTCTTACATGCCCCTACGGGCTGTTCCTGGATCGCTCGTCAGACATGATGGCTGCATGGAGTCTTACTCTACTCTTAGACTCCGTGCAAGCCATCGTGAATCTGGCCCATAGCCTTTCAGCTAATATTTATTTATGTGTTTGCTTGTTTATTACATAAACATTTATTTGCTAAATTTTAGGATTTAAATGCTGACTCTTCTTATAACTTGAAGTCCCGAGAAAACAATATTAATAATCAAAACCTTTAATGAAACCTGATGGCTATACAGATTTTCTGCATATGTCACAAATGCATAAGTTGTTAACACACACTGTTCTGTGCTTCTACTCACTTTTACTCAGTGTATGAAAAATTAATCATAGGGGCAACAAATGATGTAGAAAGAAGACATTTTGGGTCAGATTCCATACAGTGCACAGAATCCAGAGCAGTTCACTTAGTACCAAGCACAAGTTGTGGATAACCAAGTAATATGCAAATATGCCTCAGTTTATGGGGAATAACTCAGCGCAAAGCAGATTTAGCCAGCAATGTCTGCAGAGTTTCAAACACTCATGTCATATCTGCATGCCAAGAAAAGCTGTTCATAAACTGAGATAAATATGTACATTACCAATGTCCATTTACAGAAATTATACAAGCTGAATGCAACTTACTGAAAATTACTAAAGGAACAGAATTGTGGAACAGTTTCTTTAAACAGTAACAAGTATCCATAAACAATTATGTATATTGTCATAATTCAAAGAAGGGTGTATATAAATATTTTTATCACAATTTGCTAAATCTGAAAGAATCTGCAAATTTTCAAATAAAACATTAATTAAGGTGAAAGGCAATCAGGACCCCTTTGCCATGGCTAACAGTAGCTAACAATGGGTGCGGACTAATGTGGGAACACAAGTAACACACACCGAAGGAAATAGGGTGATAGAAAAGCAGATATAGGGTGAGGCTGAAGAGGAGGGTTATACATAGGGTACAATGAAATAGGAAGGTCTAAAGGAGAGCTAGAGGGGCATGGGTATTTTTATTTATTTATTTATTTATTTTGCTAGGAATAGGCCCCATTTTTTTTTGAGAATAGAAGGAATTTAAAAGAAAGGAAAAAGTGAAAAACAGCAGCTGTAATAATATATAAAATAACACAGTTACATAGAGAAAGGTTGGAGATAAATATAAAGGAGAGGTCAGGTACACAGACAGAACACATTCAGACTCTACAGCATAGGTGAATGAAAATGGATAAACAGGGTAGGGACACATACCAGTCATGGTACGATGTGGAAGTACATGTGTTTACATGCAGAACTCAGTCCTGAAGTGTTGCAAACTGTGAGATTTGTCATACCAGAATGTATACAACTGATGGTAGGTGTGTGCTGTAGAAAAATAAATGGAGATTGCAGTACACAATGGATATTGAATGCAGTGATCAACTAGTCTGGCAGCAGTGCAAGTTTAAGCCAAGCAACAGCACAGATGAGCAAATCCAGCCAAGAAAATGTAGAAGACAAGGAGAGGACAGACTACAACCTCTAGCTCTATATGTGAAAGGCAAACAACCAAACACATTGCCAAACAGCAGTACCATAGCAAAGCAAGAATATTACTGTCTAACATACAAATAAGTGTACAAAACCCAGAAATAGGCAAAATGTGATCCATAAATCAAAGACATATGCCAAGTCAGAAGCAACACACATGGGTTGTCAGGCATGCAATGTATATGTGTTGACATGCAATAGATTATGTAACATGATCCTATCAGAAAGAAATGTCAGCACATGTACACACACTAATGACATGGAATATTATGTAAATGGAGAGATGTATGAATAATGATGATTAAGGAATGCCAGCTTGTGCATACTAAGAAAACAAAGCAATTCCTGTGTATTAACGATAAATCCAATAAACGGATGCTGGAATGAGACAAAGCTGTATAGGATAAACCACATCCAAACTGTAACATAAAACAGGTTTATTCACAGACAGAGGTTAGCTCTTTCACCCGATAGGGCTTTTTCAGACCATAAACATTGCAGTTGTGTGCATATGCCTTGCATGTGTATGATGTCGAACACAATTGCATAAGGTACTATTGTAACAGTACAACTATATGACAATGATGATAATGTAGAGGAAGGTAAACATATGTATAATGTATGTCATGTATATGTGCAGCATATAGTCTAAAGCTGAAGGGTGGATGGGAGAAGGACAACACAGACCAACATTAGTGAGGAAATGCCAACAAGAGAAAGTAGGAAAAAGTAAAGCATTACAAACTCATGCACATACATGTGTTCACCACATAAGGTGATATGGAAGTCCTCCAAAGCTACAATGAAGAAAATGGAAACATGCATGTCACACGGGCAAACTGAATTGCTGATGGCTAAAAACATGCCTCTGTAAAAATGAAAATAACTCAATAATGTGCAGCTGTTAATCAGCAAGATATGTAAGTATGCAAAAAAAAAAAGAATAAAAAAAATACTTTTGATTATCACATGCACATATATACTGTCATGCAAGCATAATACAGCAGGTGCCACAAACACCATTATTGGTATAAACAGCACTGCCCATATGGAGGACTGATCAAAGGGCAGTCCTGTGAAGAACAGTACAGCACAAAAACAAAATAATTGCATATACATCGTCACATATTTCAAAGGTGTTTGTCTGACGATCATAATACATGCATGCACATGTACATCTGTGCAAATCTTTGCATATGTACTTCAAATGGATTTACATAGACATGTATGCAAATCTGTTTATGCATATCCTAAGATGAGGTATTCACAAAAAGAATGACTATTGACATAAGCAAGTTAAGGACAAACAAGGCATTCAGTAATGATGCTAAATAAAGCATCACCTCCTCTTTATATTCACTAAAGGACCAATGAATGTCTATGCAAAATGTAAAGGATATCTATGTATATATATATATATATATATATATATATATATATATATATATATATATATATATATATATATATATATATATATATATATATATATACATATATATATATATATATATATATATATATATATATATATATACCACAAACAATTTGATATAACATGGCACAACAATGGTACAGAAATCACATAAGCAAATACCTGTCATGTTTTTCAACAAGCATAAGACAGCAACAACCAATACAGAAATGGTTGCAATGCACAGACTTAATAACATGTGAAAATAAACACAATGGTCCCAACACAGTGTGCTATATGAGAACTATGGAAATAAAGTAGTTTGTGAGTTGCTGTCATCACACATAAGTATACTCTGGAACAACACAAGTGGAACAATTGTGTCTCACTTGCATTATGGTACCTGCAATAGTCATATCTATCACATGCAGGGCCAGAGTGTATTTGACATAATATTATGCTGCACTGCATTCATAGAAATACACACACACACATACACACACACACACACACACACACACACACACACACACACACACACACACACACACACACACACACACACACACACAAGGAGTAACACCCCCTGCCCATATAGAGCAATGTATGCTGTAATTACAGCATATCATGTTCAATTAATTACTGTAAGTTTAATATGACGATGTGTGTCATACTGCAGCAGCAGCATAATGCCACATATGACATGATGTGTGCACTGTACAGTATGACATATGTCAGACGAACATGACAGCAATATGCAATGCCTGCACAATTGTGCCTATATAGTACATAGTTTGATATGGGAAACACCATGGTGGCAGCATTACGTAAGTAGATCACACAGACAATAGATATGATCCTTAGGGTTCACCCTGAAGGAGATGAACATCACAAAAGATCTCTCTATCAGTCTCTCAGAAGGAGTTGCACATGGCCAGTGCCATGTCATGGAAGAAGTTGCCCATCAGGTCCCTCATCTGCTTTTAAAAGACTTCTGTCATTACCACTCAGATATAGTCCCAAAAATCCTCTCCCTGTCATAGTGATAGATTTCTTCTATGGTGAGCTGGAAGAACAATGGCACATGCAGGTCCTTGTCTGTTATCATCATCGTTGACCCCATCATAGGATCATAGGAAGTTACTAAGCCAATGGACCTGAGCCCCTTATAAGCCTAGCCAAGAGTTTAGCCCATGTTTAGACAAATCAACACCTGATGCCCCTGTCTAGCAGGGACATGGGTGGAATCCCAGGTGTATATTTTCTGCTTCCCATCCAGTTACCCAGGTTGCACTTAAAAAGGGGTAAAGAGGTACTCTGCTTGATGTGAAGATCACATTGCCAAAGTGGTTAGAAAAACCTTCTATATAGCCCACCTAATCACGAAAGGGTTCACATCTAAATCAAGAGAGGTCATTGTGCCCCTCTACTCATCGCTCATCAGGCTCATAATTGAGTACAATGCTCCATTTGGGATGTACCTTACCCAACACCTGCAACAGCTGGAGATACCTCAAAAATAACTCACCAAGAGGATTGTGGGCCTCAAACAGGTGCCCTATGCAGCTCGACTAAAGAAACTCCAGCTCTACTCGGTTGCTTACCGCCTACTCAGAGGTGATCTCTGCCTAACATACAAGGCCATGTCTAACCCGGAATTGTTGATCATGCTCCACCTCAAGAAAACCAGATCCATTAGAGCTACAAGCTCCATGGATTTAAACTTTAGCACAACAATAAATAGGACATGCTGGATGGATAGATTCATATCCCAAAGGCTTCCCATGCTCTGGAAAAGAATCCCAGTCCATGTTAGGCAGAGCTCCTTGCTGACCCTCTTCAAGAGAAATCTTGATGAGTGGATGGGAAATCGTAAATTTGCTCCGGGGATCACTTCTATGTCCCTGCTGGACAGAGGCTCAGGAATCTAGTCTAAAAGGGAGGCGAAAGCCAACACATTCTGGCTAGGCTTATAAATGCCCTAGGGCAGATAGCCTAGTACCTACCTATGAACCTATGGAGAGGGAGTATGTTCCATAGATAGGGGAGTCTCTGGGACACAAATCTGTCCCACCAGCAAGTCTTGTTGATGCCACAGACCAGGTTGATGCCGCGGGTGCAGGTTACTCAAGAGGAACTTGACTTGCAGATATGCAGCAGTCCCATCAAAGTGAGGTCCATGAATGCCTTGTATGACAGACAGAGGTCACCTCTGAGGAGTCTGTATGAAACCAAGTAGAGGGCTAGGGCTTTGAGCCTATATGTATATGGTAGATGTTTGAGGCCCTGGATTCTCCTGGTGAGGAACCACTGTGGTCTCTCCAGAGGCTGCATGTGCTTTGTGAGGTACATGCTGAAAGGGATGTTGTACTCGATAATGGGCCTTATAAGGGAAGAATACAGTAATGTTATGACCTCCTTGTCCCTGGATGAGATATCTTTACTTATGAAGTCGGCCAAAGGAAGCAACATGTTGGTCAAAAGTCAGGTTGTTATCAACCTGGGTGCCCAAATCCCTCATGACTGATTGAATGCTTAGGACATTGTTGTTAATGTGATAATTTGTGGGGACATCACTCTCCCCAAAGAGGATGATGATGCATTTTTTGGTAATCCGCTTGAGGCCATGTTTCTGGCACCAGTCATTTGTCTGAGTTAGACCCTCTTGGAGGATGTCCATATCACTAGGGAAATTGATGACAGCACCTAGCTTGCAGTCATCTGCAAACCTGGTCAGCCATAGTCCACTGGTTTTGGCCTGCACCTCAGAAAAGTATATCCTAAATACCAGAGGCCCCAAGATCATGCTATCATCCTGGTCCTTAGAGTCCAAGTTGTATGATAGTGGTCTGGCATGTCATCCTCTTCATTTGATAGGAGAGCTGCCATGGATCCCAAGCTAAATGCTATGCATTTAAACCAAATGCTGCACTCTCTAGAAGCACTCCTTTCCTTGGATGATGTGGACATTTGTGCAGTCACAGAAACCTGGTTGAAGGCCACAGAGAGTACCCCAGACTTGCAAAGCTACAATGCCTTCCACACCTTCAGACCATAAAATGAAATTGTGAGAACCAAAGGTGGTGGAGTATCTATCTACATTAAAGATAAATACTCCTCCAGAATGGTTAGACAAGATGACTCTACAGAACTACTCCAAGTTGAGCTTATCATTGGTAAGACCCCCCCCCTTGAAGTTATTGCTAGTTACAGGTCCCCCCATGAACAAAGATGCTCATGTGGCTTATTTTGCTTTACTTGAGTCAATCAAATTACAACCTAACACTCTTGCCATGGGGTATTTTAACTATCCTACCATCAACTGGGAAACCTATACAAGCCTCAACATACCTGCACAAAAGTTCCTTGACTTTGTTAACTCAAATGCCTTGGAGCAAATTGTACAAAATCCTACAAGGGGCTCAAATATGCTTCACCTGGTTCTCACCAATATGCACTACCATCAGTGAAGGACCCTTATTAGTAAACTCTGATCATAAATCAGTCACTTTTGAAGTAACAATAACTTCAGAACCCATCAGAGGTGAAGTCAAATTAAAAAATTTCACCAAAGCCAACTATAGCCTCCTAAGGGTTGGCATAAATGATTTCTAAGCCCCAGTTCCCACAGATGGTCTTGGCAACTATACTAAAGTATACTCTGATGCCCTGTACCACACTTATGCAAATGTATAGAGTCACCTGTGCCTGACATGACAAAAGTAAGAGTCTTAAGAAAAAAATAAGCCACCCTTGTGGACGTTTCACATAAACAAACTATTCAACAAGCATAAGAAACTGTTGTCTAAGAATACCAAAAGGAGGTCCCAGCACTGGAAAAATACCCTCCTAAGCTAAATAAACAAATTAGGCAACTTATAAAATCTTCTAAGGGCAACCTTGAGAAAAATTTAGCAAACACAGCTAAGGATAACCATACAGCTTTCTTCAGTTACATCCTTTACCTAAAAGGTAGGATCCAGATGTGTGCTGAACTAGTGACAAATGACATCACACACAATGATCCAGCAGAAATTGCTAACCCCTACTAGTGGACAGGTTTGGAAAACATTTCTTCCCTTTATCCCCTCCAAACATATCACAAACCATACTTTCAACAGCTCTCATGCCCTATATATATATATATCTAAAGAACAAGTCATCAAAGCAATGTCTAAGGCAAAAATACAGCTTCTATGGGTCCTAATGGCATCCCAGGCTGCATTCTAAATGAACTAAAACAGGAATTAGCAACCCCCTTAGGCACCCTATTTAACTACAGCCTGAATACAGGATTTGTCCCAGCTGAATGGAAAGCCATGACCATTATCCCCCTCCACAAGGGCAGCTTAGCAACAGATATGGGGAATTATAGACCCATAAGCCTGACTAACCTTATCTGCAAGGTCATGGAACATATCATCATGGACTTCATAAATAATAATATAGATGACCTCCACACCCTTGATGCAACCCAGTTTGACTGTGTAAAGGGTAAATCATGCCTGTTAAACCTAGTAGACTTCCTTGAAGATGTGACCAGGGACATAGGTGAGGGCAAATCTGTGCACACAACATATCTGGACTTGGTGGAGACCTTTGACACAATCCCCATCAAGGTATTATTGACAAAATCACCTACCTAAATGTCAACACCTTTGTTGTTAGGTGGCTTGAAAACTGGCTCACTAATCGTACTCATGCTATCAAAGTGGGTGACTTCAACTCAGCCAGCAGGCCTGTCACCAGTGGGTTCCACAAGGGACAGTACTGGGCCCCCCTTTCATTTGGTATTTACTTCTTGGAAGTTCAGGTCAAAACAAAGGGGATGTGTCTGGCCAAGTTTGCTGATGACTGAAAACTTGGAGTGATAGTTGACTCCCCAAATGATGCCAATGTAATCCAAGAGGGGCTTACACTGACCAAAGATTGGTGCCAAAACCATGGACTCAAACTAAATGCAAAAAAATGCATCATCATCTCCTTCAGAAAAAGCAATGTCCTACTAACTATCAAATAAACAATACCTTATGTATGAATGGTGTAGTGAGGGATTTGAGCACACAAGTAGACTGTGACCTAAACTTTGACCACCATGTGTCCACTGTAGTAAGAAAGGCATTCTACATCACAAATTTAATTAGCAAAGGTATAACCTCAAGAACAAAAGAGGTTATAACCCCCTATGCTCATCCCTTATCAGGCCCATAATAGAATATAATACCCCCTTTGGTATGTACTATACCAGGTGCCTGCAGCAACTGGAGATACCCCAGAAATTTTTAACTAAGGAGATCCAGGGTCTTCAGCACATGCCTTGCACAGACAGACTGAAGTCCTTGTCACTGTACTCAGTATCATATAGGCTGCTGAGGGGAGACTTCTGCCTGGCTTACAGAGCAATCTCTGACCCCAACCTGATGAAGTTGCTGCACATCCTTAAGTCAAATGGGACTAGAATTACCTACTCCAGTGACCTAAATCTGGCCTGTGATTTAAATAGGACATGCTGGAGAGACAAATTCATCTCACAGACGTTGCCACTTTTCTGGACTAGGATACCAATTCATGTTAAGCAGAGCACCTCTATGACTCTGTTCAAAAGGAGCTTGGATGAATTGAAGGGAAACCGCAAATTCTTGCTGGGAATAGCTTGCACATCCTTCCTGGACATGGGCAGTCATTACTAATAATAATCTTAAGCATTGACTAAACTTTTTCTCTTGAAATATAATGGATGTAATAGGCAAGGCTTAAATCAACCCTCGTGTCAATAGCCTGGTATCCTCCTATGAACCTAAAAGGTTCACCACAGTAAAAATCATACATACATAATATATATTCCCAAAAGGTATGAGTACATAACATGTCATAGACAAACTGGTACAATCTACATGTAGTAACCTTTCTGTATGTGATATTACAGTTCTGTATAACCTTATGCACCTGTAACACCATATGTGATGAAAAGCATGAACTGTATCCATAGCAATGTACAAAATGGTGTATAACATACATCACAGTCATGTGCAAAACATATATGTCATAAAATACTATCAGCTATGTACCTACATTACATTAATGGCAATATATGGTATGTCAGTAACATGACAAAAACATATTAAACAGGACATGTGACATGTTTGCTCAAGATATATCTCAATACAGTACATTGTCATTAAAACTTAATTATCAGATAATATTGCCCAAAAGGTGTATTTATATTTTGTATAACAGCAAAACTGTGAGGATAGCAGGTGTATGGTCATGATCATGCAACATTCCCAATGACCTATTATCCATACCAACTGATGATATGAATTGAAGTCACGTGTGGGCCACTGGATCCATCATACAGTGTCAATATGTTATGCAACATAGTCTATTAGAGAAGATGTTGTTATTACTTGTTCAGTTATTGACATATCAGCTATCAGAATATATGCAAAACCCACATGTGCACAGCCAGCAGGACAAGGATGCTATTATACTGTAGCATACAACACTTGTATGTTTTTCCATCCCTAAAAAATTTGCTACACTAAGCTCAAAGTTTCCAATAACATACAATTTGGAAGGAAATCTGTGACATATAGTTCTTATAACAACAGCGGTCAGAAAATCTAATAGCAAAACTTTATTTACATGTGCCAGTGTTTGTCTGTGTGCCTCACTCATTTATGCTGATGTGTAAATATGCCAATTATGTGTCAACTATTATGTACTTTTATGTGAAAGTAATGTGTCTTGTTGACATACTCTGAATAAAATGTTATTCTTAGTATATAGTAGGAAGAAGGAGCAGTGTAAGCTTAAAAGGTACATTCAAATCAGATAAAAAAAATGCAACATGGTTAATGGCTGACATCACACCATCATATAATTAGAATGGAATACAAAATCTTAGAACAACCAAACAATCACAACCACAGTGACAGCATGTGACATGTACAATCTTAGGGTATAACACACATTACTGTTTAACAAAGGTACCGCTGTCACTACCCAGATTTGTATTAGGCTTATATACATGCAGCTGCACAAGTAAGACATGATATTAGGCTTATATATATATATATATATACATATATATATATATATATATATATATATATATATATATATATATATGCACCTGCACAATTAAGACATGATGATTATTATGATTATAATATGCAATAAGTTAGACATACCAGATAAAGTGGCCACAACAATGACAGTCAACAGTATACGACTTTGTGTTATAAAATAGACCATCACATAGTGGTTATACAGAAGGGTAAGACATGTGCATAAACTATCTGCCAATAGCATTTGGAATGCTGAGACAGCAGACACCCATTCATTAACATAATCAGTGAACACCATCTACTGTTCAAGTGACAATAACAGCACAAACAACTTGTGAAATATTCTAGATGACAGTTACATACAGATGTATGTCATTTAGGTTGTAAAAATAAACTGGAGTTACCAAACATAACCTGCTTATAACTCTAAGGACACCATTTAAATTAAATTTATACTGTTATTTACAATAAATCAATAACTATTGTACTTACTTTGCCGATACTTTATGGGTAGTCTGGCATTAATATTAGCATGCCTGAAGGTGTAATCAGTATACATTCAAACCTGATTTTTTAATTATATCATGAGTCTCTGCGGAAATAAATGTCACCAGTGATAATACATGCCTCTCTCCCTCTGCTGCTCCTCCAGTCTGTGCACACAATCTATGCCTAGATAATGATTAGAGGCATAGGGCCAGATTCACGAAGGCTTGCACAGAGTCTAAGAGTAGAGTAAGACTCCAGCAAGTCAACATGTCTGCCGGGTGATCCAGGAACAGCCGGCAGGGGCGTGCAAGAGAGCTCCTAAAATGACTCTTGCACGGACAGGGTTAGTTTATGCAAATTACCTCTTTTGCTGCTGAAAGCTATGCAAATGAGGTAAATTTGCGATCCAGGAAACACTAACCTGTCCGAGTAAGATGTTAGGGGCTGCCATTGCTATTATAAGGTGACATGTGCAAGATGCTGAGGGTGGTGCCATTGCGAATGCTGCTGAGCAACCCACAGTGAGGAGACGGAGAAGAGTGTACAGACCCAGGGTAACCTACCAGGAGCTACATGAGCTGGAGATAGTGGAGTGCTATAGAGTAGACAGAGAGCTCCTGCAGCAAATTGTTGAGCTGTGCCGGCCATGCCTCACACACAGAACCAACAGAGGGGAACCCATCCCAGTGGAAACCAAGGTATGTGTTGGCCTAAGAATACTAGCAACAGGTACCTTCCAGAGACCAACTGGTGATATGATGGGGATTTCACAGGCATCAGCATCCAGGGTACTGCACCAGTTCCTGAATGCCAAGTCAGCACATGTCAGTGATCATGTATATTTCCTCAATTCCCATGAGGTATTGGCCAGCAACATGCGTCTCTTCCATCAAATAGCGGAATACCCCGAGGTAGTGGGTGCAATTGACTGCATGCACATACACATCAAAGCACCAGCTGGTGAGCGGGGTAGGGCCTACATCAACCACAAGGGCTTCCACTCCATCAACTGCCAGGTCATGTGCGATGCCCAGGGCATAATACTGAATGTGTGTGCTTGCTGCCCTGGAAGCTACCATGATTCCCATATCTGGCATCTGTCGCAGCTATACCAGACATTTGCCAATGGGAACATCCCTGACGGTCACTTAGTGGGAGATGCTGGATACACACTGGAGCCGTGGCTGATGACACCCATCATAAATGCACACACACCTGAACAAGAACACCATAATGAGGCACACGCACAAACACGAAATGTAATAGAGCATGTGTTTGGGATGCTTAAGTCATGGTTCCGTTGCCTGGACACATCTGGTGGAGCCTTGCAGCACTCACCAACTACATGTACCCAAATTGTCATGGTATGTGCCATGCTACACAATATGATCCTGCAAAAACAGCTGCAGCAGAAACAGCATGGGGCAGGGCCAAACAGCCCCCCACCATTGCCAAGGCCTGCACAGGCACAGTGTGACTTGGAGGAGGAACAACCTGAGCCTGCCCCAGTAGGCAGAAGGAGGCATGCCCAGTATGCCTTGGCCTTGGCAAAGGGGCAACGCATAGCACATACACTGGCTCAGTAGGAACCCTGGAAATGATACCTCCCTCTGACTCACACATAAAGTAATAGGGATGCCTAACTTGACACTACCTGTTTCCAAACATGTATACGGAGTGTAGTATTTGCATCCGACATAGGCAGCCCTGCAGCACCACCTGAGGCATGATTGCCATGTTTTAGGCAATATAAAGCAGTGATAAGCAGCTTTTACCAATATCTACTATATGCAAACAAAATTGCTCGTGCTAACTAGCGCAACGTCGGGCAATGTTGGACAAGGTTGGCCAAAGTTGAGCAAAGTCAGTTAAACATGCTCATATCTGCTTTACTGTTCCTTAAGCAGTCTGGTCTGCCCAGCATGGCAATAAAAAGAAATGACGTGGCTCGAACCCAGGATACTGTGCATTATAGTCACAGTACTGAATCACTAAGCCATGATAGCATTTCAGTGGCACCGACACAGCAGGACAATTGTACACTAATACAAACACAAAGAAATGCAGTATCATGCCCCTAAAGAAGCAAATGGGTAACCTCCCTCACATGCCTATGCACACCAAGAACATCAGGCTAGGCGGTGTGATGTGGGATGTGTAGGCTATGAAGTCGCAGTATAATATACGTGACATTGGATGCCAACATCTGTAGTACAGCAGTATGCCACAAGCCACGACGATAGGTAACAGTACAGACTGAAATGGTGTCCTGTACATAGTAGTGCAGGCATAGCAAATGTGTATAAGTGTCAGGTGAAACCCACATCCTATGTAAACCCACAGTAACAATCAGGTGTGCCCCCAGGTAGAAATGTACAAAGAATAGCTGTTCCCCCTGTATGTAGCAATGTTGATAAGTCTATACAAAGTGTCGCATGGAAGCCCTGTAAGCACAGCATGATCCCTGTTGATCTATGACAGAAAGGTAAGCCCTGCTGTAAAAATACAACTTGATTTTCCATACGCATATAGTATAAATGTCTATATTGGGTGAACTCACACCAACAAATGTAGTGGATTCCATTCAGCATCACACTGAAAGGTCATACTGGGGATGCTCACACACTTCACAAAACGAACCAAATGTCAGGGAGCAACATACTGGAAGGTCATACTGGGCATGCTCACACACTTAGGCTAAATACAGATGTGATAATTAGGGATCTATGGACACATGTGGATAATCATCTCCACTTCCAGAAGCACATTCACAAAGTGGTTGGAAAATCAGGCTATGTATTCACACAAACAGCCAAGGTCTGTGCATGTAGGTCAAAGGAGGTTCCCACTACTCAGCAGTCATCAGACCTATCAGAGAGTACCACAACACACTTGCAATAAATCTGACTAGGCACGTTCAGCAGCTAGAAAGACCAATGAAGTACCTTAACAAGAGGATTACTGGCCTCAAATAGTCGCCCTATGCAACAAGACTGAATGTGACCCAATCTGTAATATGTGGCATACTGTCTACTCAGAAGATCTCTGCCCAACAGACAGGTTCATGTCATGGTTACACTCAGATCTGTTCTGAGTTACAGCTCAATGGCAGTAAATGTACAGAGCCAACTGATATTGCCAACATCCTGGCAGATAAGATCACTGTTAACTGTAACCCTCTCTCACCCATGAAAGAGCACATCCCTATAATGGAAGACTGCAAAGTTGCTGTCATCATGGCTGCACAGGCAATAAACACTCTCCAAAGCCAGAATCACAGCAGCCATGGACCAGATAACTTCCCAGGCTGTGTAGTACCTACTTCCCTGAAGTAAACATTAACATGGCAGGTCTGTGGAAGCTGAATTTTCCAGAGGACTGCAAACCAGGAGCCATAATGGTAAACACAAAAGATGTGGGCATCCTACAAAAGGGCCTCACTGGGACAGATGGCCGTTGTCAAAGCCATGGGCTCTAGCTCAATGCCAAAAGGTGCATTGTCATCCCCTATGTTAAAAACTCTGTAGCCAAGAACTACAACAGAGGTTGTAGTATACTTCACACTGAAAGTGTGACAAGAGACCTTGGGTCACAGGTGGACAGCGGATACAACTGTGATAATCACATTCCTACAGTAGTCAGGAAACCCTCCTATGTGGCACACCTCATCATGCGTCTCATGTAGAATAGAAGTGGACAATGTGCCCCTTCACTCATCACTCACTAGAACTATAATAAAGTACAACGCCACTGTTGCTATGTACCTCACAAGACAACTACAACAACTGGAAAGCCAGCAGCAATACCACACAAAGAGCATTAGCAGCCTGAAATACATGCCATACACAGACCATCTCAAAATGCTCCATACGTACTCTCTTGCATATCGCCTACTCAGAGGTGTACACTGCCTAACATACAAAGCTATGTCAAACACAGAGCTGTTGGATATGGTCCACGTAAAACACTCACAATCCCTCTGACCTTTGGACCCAAAACCATGAGTGAAATACAAAAGGAAGGGGTGTAACCATTTACCCTATGGATACCCACACCTTCAGGTTTGTGGCACAGCATGAGGCCTTGGAGACCATGCAAGTGCAACTAACATTGGCCAAAGCTGGCCATCAGATTGTAGCCTGCTACAGATCACGTACCTTGTCTCAGGAACCTCACTCAGTATTCCGGAGAACAGTGAAAAGTATAAAGGTCCTATCAAACACCATTATATGAGGAGATTACAACTAGCCAAACAGTGAGTGGTGGAATTACTCATGTACAACGTCCTTCACCCAATGTTTCCTAGAGTTTAAAATCCCTAACACCCTGGAACAGCTGGTCACCACACCCACTAGAGGTGACAACATACTGGACATGATCATCACCAACATGGGGTACCAGTGTTCCACTACAGAGATAAACCCCTCACTGGTAATATCAGATCATGAAGTAATCACACTGGACATCCTCATCCGGCCCTCCCACCCAGGCAATGAAACCACTGTGAAGACATTTGCAAAATCAAACTGCACACTTCCCAAGACCAAAGTGGAGTGTTCCAAAGCCCTCTTGCTATAGGATAATGGTATACAATCCGCATAATCATTTACAATTGCATCCTATGAGCATCTACAGGGATGCATGGAATGCAACATCACAAATAAAACCAAGATGCACATCTCCAAAAATAGGACAACAATCAGGTGGTTGTCGCCCATAAATAAGCTAGACAACAGAAGGAGGAAACGAACACATGCTAGAGCCAACTTCACTAAAGGAAAGGCATCACTGATCATTATGAGGAAGAAACAATGATCACTCATAAAATAATCCAAGGACAGTTTCTAAAGACAAATAGCCAAGGAATGTAAGAATAACAACCACAAAGCCTTTGGTAGCTATACCAGACATGTAGGTGTCAACTTCCAAATATGCTGTCAGCTACTGATAAAGGGAAAGAAATACACCAAACCAACTTTCATTGCCCACATCCAGGGGGACAGGTTCAGTGTAAACACCCCCACATCACCCCCAAAAGGGCCTGTGTCCATCACAGAAGGATGCAGAGCCCCAGACATCATGGACATGCAGGTAAAGACAGCCCTCACCAAAGCTGAGAACACAGCATCGGTGTGACTGGATGGTGTCCCAGGCTGCATCATACACTAGGCCCAAGAGGAACTGGACCCTCACTCACATTCACTGTCCGGACACAAGCATACCACAGGCTATGTACCCAAAGAATGGCATACACAAACAGTCATCCAGCTCCAGAAAGGGGGTGCCACAACATAACATAGACACCATTGCCCAATATGTCTACTCAGCCTGGTCTACAGAGCTATTGAGCAAATTGTCGTGGAACCCATAAACAGAGACATTGGAGACCTCCAGACACTGGACTCTCCACAACTTTGCATTATTAAAGTCAGATCCTGGTTCCTAAACCTAGTTGACTTATTTAAAACAGTTACCAAGGACATAGTTGGAGGTGAAAGTAGTCCACACAGCCCACATGGACCTCATGAAGGCCTTTCCACACCATTCCCCACTCTGTCATCATGGACAAGCGTACCAGCTGGAACATTAACAGCTATGTCACAGGATGGGGGGGCCAGGTGGCTCACAGATCAAACACACATGTTCAGAGTTGCTGGTGCCATGTCCAACTCTAAGTCAGTCACAAATGGCATCCCACAGGTCTTGGTCCTGGGACCCCACCTGTTCAGTAGGTACTGCTCAGAGGTACAGGCAAGCATGGGAGGTGTATGGCTGAACAGGTCTGCAGATGAATGGTAACTGTGGTCCATAGTCGACTGCACGGCTAACACAGACATCCTCCAGAAGTGTCTTACAGAGACAGATACCTGGTGTCAAAACAATGCCCACAAGCTGAATGCCAAAGAATGCATAGTCATCCCCTTTGGGTACAACAAAGTGCACACAAATTACCACATAGGTGGTAATCCAGTATGTACGGAGAAAGTCATTATGGTCCTGGGGACACAGGTAGATAGTACATACCCCTTTGATGATGACATGGCCAAAGTGTGTAGGCATTCCTTCAATGTAGCCCACCTAATGTCACCTAATGTAACTCACTTTGTATAGTCTGATGATGTCACCATCCTACAAATAAACCTGTGGATAAGATAGCTCACAGTAATGTGTATAGCATGGCCTTTAAATGTGTACCTCTGTAGTGTCATAACGTAATTAGGTAGTGGTTTGAATCCTACACTTAACAAGTGTGCGTGTTTGTTTGTGTGTGGTCTCCTTGGGAAGGAGCGAACGTTATGGAGAGTAGTAAAACACCTCAAAAGTGGTAAACTAATCTCTGTCAAGTCTGATTATGTCACCATCCTACAAATATACCTGTTGAAAAAAGAACCTCCAGTAAGGTGTATAGCGTGTTGTGTTAATGCGTACTTCTTTAGTATCATAAAGTAGTTAGATAGGGGTTTGAATCCTCCACTTGGTGAGTGTGTGTGGTCTCCTTGGGAAAAAGCAACCTTTTAGGAAGGTCGTAAAACACCTTAAAAGTGGTAAACCAATCTTTGTCAAGTCTGATGATGTCACCATCCTACAAATATACCTGTGGAAAAGAGAAACTTCAGTAATGTGTATAGCGTGTCGTGCTAATGCAGACTCCTTTAGTATCATGAAGTAGTTAGGTAGGGGTTTGAATCCTGCCCTTGACAGCTGTGTGATCTCCTTGGAGAGGAGCAACCTTTTTGGAGAGTAGTAAAACACCTTAAAAGTGGTATACAAATCTTTGTCATGTCTGATGATGTCACCATCCTGCAAACATAGCTGTGGAAACAATTTCGCCCAATAATGTATGTAGCACATTGTGCTAATGCGTACACCTCTAGTATCATGAAGTAGTTAGGTAAGGGTTTGAATCCTGTCCTTGACAACTGTGTGATCTCCTTGGAGAGAAGCAACGTTTTTGGAGAGTAGTAAAACACCTTAAAAGTGGTATACAAATCTTTGCCATGTCTGATGATGTCACCATCCTACAAACATACCTGTGGATAACATTTCTCCCAGTAATGTGTATAGTGCATTGTGTTAATGTGTACTTCTCTTGTGTCATGAAGTAGTTAGGTAGGGGTTTGAATCTTGCACTTGACAAGCGTGTGTGTGGTCTCCTTGAGAAAAAGGAACCTTTTAGGAGAGTAGCAAAACACCTTAAAAGTGGTAAACTATTCTTTGTCAAGTCTGATTATGTCACCATCCTACAAATATACCTGTGGAAAAAATACTTCCCCGTAATGTGTACAGCGTGATGTGTTGATGCGTATTCCTCTAGTATCATGAAGTAGTTAGGTAGAGGTTTGAATCCTGCACTTGGTAAGTGTGTGTGTGCTCTATGTCTGTGACAGTGTTGGTCAATGTGGTGGGGGTTTTGCTTTTACTACCGTATGACATATCAGTAGGCATTGCACATGTGAGGTAGCTATGAGGCAAATACATATACGTACATGTTACCTCAAGTATTGCATGTGTGGGAACCCTGCTTTATCCAAGTACACAGTTGGCATCTTTGCCAAATTGTGCTGCTGCTTCACAGACCTTAGGTCACATCTGTATGCTTGTGACAAGGCCAGCCATTGCAGTGATGCCTGGCCTAGGTCATCCATGTCACACACACTCATTATGGTTTCTATTGAATTGTGTGTGTGAGGGTTTATGGCCGAGGTATATGTTAGACCTGTTCAAATGCAGCAGCGTCTGTCAATGATGACTATGCATTATAGGTGTACAACAACATTTGTGGACATGCATGCAGACCCCTGATTGCTTATGTGATCCACTGAGGGATTCCAAAATACCTTAGGGAATGTGATTATCAAAGGAGAGATGACATAACACTAGGTTGCATGTACACATCTGTACCTGTTCATGATGTTGGTGGCTACTATCTATGTGGTATTGTGGGGATACTATGTTCCGTAAAGGTGAATGACTACACTTAGTTTCACCTATAGCTTTACAGCATGGGTTTGACAACAGGTATCTTTCTGTATGATACCCTTGTGGAGGATGTGTGTGTCACCTGGAGAATGCAGTATAGGCCACAGAATGTATTAGCACACGTGGACAGACATATCCCTACTGTGATTGCTTGTACCTAAGAGAGCCATATGCTGAACAGGAGTGGTCTCAGTAATTGGTGCAGCTGAATATCACTGGTTACTGGCATAGTATAGTACCTGAAGGATCCAGATGTTGCTGTGTGTCCTACATCTGTGTGCCAGTTGTCAGGACATCAGCTAACGATTGGTTATGGTCAGGCTGTTGCAGTCATGTATACTACCAGAATGCAAAACAATGACAAATAGTAACAGTATCACCCACAGCACAGTGTCAAACCATGTCATACACACATGTGTATTCAGGTTCCAAACTGTGTGTAGTACAATGCATACTGGCCACCAATAGAAACTATGGAGTGTTACTGTGTAATACAGAGCATGTCACCCTGCCCATGTGTCCACTATGCACGTACATGCAGACAGTGCACCTCCACCATTTCCACAACTGTACACCTGCAAATATGTGCTACTCACATCCCACACATACTGTCCACCCTCTAACACATGCTGCCAATACTGCACACATCAGCCAAGTGGCACGTGGGTGGACAATATACAATTGGAACTAACACTGGTGTAAGCAACACTACAATGACAATCATAGCTTTAATGCATCATGCCTGCTCAGCTACACCTTCAAGCATATCATTACACTCTACTGCTGACAACATGCTAACATTGCTATACTGCTATAAAGACACCCTGTGCATCAGCACCATGGTAGCCTGTTCCTGCATCGATGTTACAGATGACAGGAGGTGGCACAGGTTTCATCATATGCACAGGGTGTGTTGTTGGTCTGCCAGAGGCCTACAGTGAGCCATCCAATTGACATGTGTGTGTGTGTGTGTGTGTGTGTGTGTGTGTGTGACAAGAATAATGGTATGGGCCAATGTTGATGTAATGTGTGTGGGTATGTGTTAGCCCTATGTGTCTGGATTGTGTGTGTGTGTGTGTGTGTGTGTGTGTGTGTGTGTGTGTGTGTGTGTGTGTGTGTGTGTGTCTGCATGCACACAGTTCCACCATGTGGCTGCCACATACGGGTACTTGTGGGACAGCCACAGACTGTACCTGTGAGGCTTTACAGATCACCGTCTCTGGCCACGGATACGGTACCTGTGCCTGGCAGGGGTGCTACTGACACTATCAGGTACCAAGCCAGACTGCGTACTATCCCCAGAGGTAGATGGATGTACACTGGACCCAGGTCCCTGTTGGGACTGTCCAGGGCCATGTGCACATGGTCTTCTAGGACGTTATATGGACAGACCACCCCCAAATTGCTGGGGCTGGTACTGGCACTACAGGATCGGCTGTTGCTTGAAGGACGTCCGCGGCGACTGCCAGCTGCTGATGTTGCTGGCATACATTCACGTCGACGTCTCAACCATCCCACACTGTCCTGACACATGGACATGACATTACGGAGGACATCTAGTGTCCCTCCCCAACGTCTATCGGTTACCTCAGTGTAATTGCAGATGGCACCAGCTAGGTCACGGATACTGTCTATTACAGCAGTGTTATGTGCCCTCTGTGCCCTCTATCCCTGTCTGGTGTACCGTTCCATACATGCCTGTGCCTCCATGACAGCCTGGAACATGCGTGAGGTTGTTAGACCTGTGGCACATCTGCAATTGGCATGGTGGGCAGCAGTGCTCCGACGGGAGCCCCTGGACATCTGCCTATGCGGTACCCTTCCAGACATCTGGGTATGGCTGCTGTGTCGGGATGCATGTGCTATGGATACCACACTGTCCTGGCCAATGGCTGTCTGTCTGCGAAGGGCATTGGTGACGGATGTATTGGCAATATGACTGTGGGCATGGATGGGGTGGACACTTGTGTAGTGTCGATTGGTGGCCCAACAATAGACCCTGGCATACATGCCTGTGCCTCAACACACCTGTCATCATTGTCACTATAATGCTCAGTGACATTAGTTTCCCTGCTGAATTGAACGAGCCCAGTATCAGCACCTGTGAGAGGGAGACAGGAAACACACTTTACAACCTGTACATGATGTCAGCACACATGCACACATGCACATACGCACACATGAACACATGCACACATGCACACATGAACACATGCACACATGCACACATGCAGACATGAACACATGCACACATACACACAAGAACACATGCACACATGCACACATGAGCACATGCACACATGCACACATGCACACATGCACACATGCACACATGCACAAATGCACACAAATACATTCCTCACTCGAACAGTCACACACACACACACACACACACACACACACACACACACACACACACACACACACACACACACACACACCACCAGCAATCATGAATATACTCAACAGCGTGTGATGTTGGGGTACAGTATCACAAGCCAAACATTCATATCAAACGTGACATCGTGCAGGACGTGTGTTGTTCAACAGCATGCAGTGTGAGTGTAGACAGCCCTTGCTAATAACAGTATACATAGCCTTGATGCATGTGTGTTTTGTTCAGTGAATGTCCTCACCCTGGAACGCAATGTGTACATGGACACAACATTGCTGTGCAGGTATTAAAAGCCCTGCAATGTCCTGTGCACCATTAGTCACAGGTATACATACCATGGCTGGATGTTTATCAGTGTGTCACATAGATATCCATTTCTGATTGGAGCATCTGTGTCTTTAGCAGATAATTGTGGGCACAGGTGTAGCACATGCATGCTCTGTATACACACAGGATGAGTGGTGCATGTATACCTGATGGAATACCATTGTTCAACATAGCCATTGTACAGTGGTTATGGTGAGTGTTGGACATATTGTGGACATGCCAGTGCCAGCCATGTCATGGCATGTTACCACACAACTGCAACTTGAAACATCACACATACACAATGTGTGTCATGTGACCTATACACCCCATAGAATTACAAGACATATGTGTGTCACATTCTACAAATGGTGATTGCTATGCATATTTTGTATAGGTGCATATGTCTGCACGCACACAACATTGAGGTGCATAGCAATTCATGATATGTGTAGTATTGTGGCCACTGTAACTGGATGGGGTGTAATACCATGATCCATCATCATGCAGCATCATGTGGTCACTCAAGGCTACTAATGTGTGCCAGACCAGCACATAGCATGCTGTACCTGAACTGCAGTATCATGGCTACATTCACCATTTCCCAGCCAGTTGTTACATGGGTTTGTGAGATGCCCAATAGGGGGCATTGCCTGACATGAATGTGTTATGTGTTGAAGTGTGTTGCATAGCCACAAGTGGGGCATCAACCCCTCAGGTATATTATGTGTGCTGTGTGGATGAGGTTTGGGATACTGTAGTGTGACCTTACAGCGGGTGTCTGAATACGCCATGTGTAGCATGTTAACGTGTACTGCGTATGACAAAGGTGTGTATGTTGTGTGCATGTGTATCGACTCTGCCTATCCAATGTCCACTACAGTGTTGCCACAATTGTGTGGGATGCTCTGTGTATTGTATGTGTTTTAGTCAGCTACCCACATTACTAGGATGTGCATAGTCTCACAGCAAACATGCACAGCATGCATTATGCGTAGGTGTGTTACGTGTACATGGCCTACACCTCACCTATGACATGCACATTTAATTAGCAATATTAAAGGTTTAACACACTCACCAGCATGGCTCTGTTGCCTTGCTGTCACACCAGAGGGACCTACAAGGATATCAGACACTTTGTCAGTGGCAACAATTGTGGCATTGCTACTGTGTGTTTGCATTCTTACAGTAGTACAACGGTTGACAGTCACAGGTCTACAGATTATATTCCTAATAATTAGTATTGCACAACACTAGGCACCACATCATCTAACTACACAGTGCACATCTCACTAAGCATGCTCTACCAATAGAGGTAACAGTATTCTACAGCTATGCCATGTTACCTGCACGCTCCATGTCAGTTAGCTGGGTGGCTCCGGCCTCCATGATGATGCATGTTACTTGTTGTGGTTGTTGTTGGCCAGGAGCCACCTGGCTCAAGAGCAGCTCCTCCACTCTGGTGAGGGGAGGATGGATGGCTGCACCCCTCACCTGTGGCAAGCTGTTGTCTGCGGATATCAGATGCACGCTGCTGGACATGTCTAATTAAATCACTGCAGTGATGGTGTACCTGCTCATATGTCCGGTTATGCATGCCTATGTCATTTACCCTACTGACAAGAACTTGCCACAGTGCAGACCACTCATGCTGGTCCTGGCTGGTTCTGGAGAACGGCAGTGCATAGTGCTGCACCAGACACACTGTGATGGCTTCCTCCTCTGCCATGCCATATGCAAGTTTACGATGGTGGGACATTACCCTGGAAGACAATGAAACAAAATGTGTGAGCAAGTCATGTGGCACACGTAACATTCTAAAGTAAAGATATCAATTAACTGCTGTATATAGCAACCTATTGGCTGTCAGAAGATACACACTTCCAATATCACATATCAGTTCTCAACCCACAGATGCCTGACAGTGCCTGGCACATTCTATATATCAAACCATGTTTTGCACAGCAACAAAGTTAAAATAGTATGTAAGACTATACAACAGTATATGGTACACTGCATGTGACACAATGCACCACCTAGCCACAGGAGGTACATATCATGCTAATGCATCATGAAATATGTAATCCATTGCAATGATTGTAAAGTCCACTGAATGTATTACCAGTACACAACACTAGTCGTTGATGGCAGACTCCTGACTAACATATGTGCACATTCGTTACTATAGATGGCATACTGCTGTACTAGACTATACATGTTGCTAGATATGCAGTTATATCCTGTAACACACACATGGCCGAGGCCATGGTACAGGCATACCCACACACACAGCAGGCATATATAACAGACACAAAGGTATGGCAACCCAGGTGACCTTTACCTGTGTACCATACAGTACTGTGTGTCAGTAGTTACCAGACCTTATGCCTGAGGTATGTAATCTGTGGGGACTACAGGGAAAACACAAAATAGTGGTTCCAATAAATGTGCACGTACACCATACTGTGCTGTTTAGGCATACAGCTTTAGGTAGTACTACAGTTCATACTGGAGTTGGATTCACCAGCAGTAACACCCAATAAGCATACATGTACTGCTTTAGCCTACAATGGGACACCCCAGACGACAACAAGGGTCTACGCCAGACCGTATGGCATACTGCTTTTTCTGCCTAGCAATTGCATACACATCTGTTGCTGGGATCACAGCTAGGACACATAAAACCATGACAGAAACAGTTTCCCACTAAGCTGTCACACATATACCGAACTCATTCACCAACACATTCACCATCACACTCAGTCAACCTCACATATCGATTATTGCAACAAGTACATGTGGGTGTGTATCACTTCATAGGTAGGTAAGAGGCTATTGGCCCTAGGGCCAATAGGACTCTAGCCATATACTACCCTGGCCTCTGACACACAGGTAATTACATTTCATGTGGCCCTGTCAAGCAGAGACACTGAGGTGATTGCCTGGGTGTATTCACTATCTCCCATACAATCTCCAGGATTATTTATGATGACTGATAATTAGGAGCTTTGTTTGCTATGGATAGTTGGTTTGTTCCAGAGTATGGGATGTCTCTGAGATAGGAATCTATCCCTCCAGCATGTGCTGTTTATTGTGGTCAAAGGGTTCGGGTCCATAGAGCGTGTAGCTCGTACAGATTGTGATCTGTTTACGTGGAGCATGTCCAACAGATCTGGGTTTGGCATAGCTTAGTATGTCAGTCAGAGGTCACCTCTGGGTAGGCAGTATGCGACATAGTCTAGTTGTGGGTTTGTGGGATGGTCTGCATAGGGCATCTGTTTGACGCCATTATTATTACTCTTTGTGTTATGTCTGTGTCCTTTCCACTTGCTGTAGATGTCTTGTGAGGTACATACCACATGGGGCATTGTACTCTATACTGGGTTTTATGTGTGTGGAGTAGAGGGGAACACTGACCTATTTTTCCCTGGATGACACACCTTTTGTGATGACATGTGCCACATAGATTACATGACTAGTGTGGCACTGTGACTATCGGAGGGGACACTACTTTCCACCTGTGTCCCATGGTCTCTTATCACACCTTCGGTGTTAAGTAGACTACCACCTATGTGGTAGTTCATGGGTACTGAGTCTTTGCAAGGAGGGATGCCAATGCAGTGTCAACACTGAGTTTGAGTCCATGGCTTTGTCACCAGGCATCGGTTGCAGTAATTATGACCCTGTCTATCTCTCTCTCTCTCTCTCTATATATATATATATATCTATATCTATATATATATCTATATATATATATATATATATATATATATATCTATATATATCTATATATATATCTATATCTATATATATATATATATATATATATATATATATATATATATATATATATATATAGCTATATACACATACATATGAACATCCATTGGTGTACATATAGATATACATATAGGCACATGAACAGTCCACCTGTCATGGTGGGAATATCAAATATGGGAAGGTTGTGAGGTATACAGTTATGTCATAACATTGCACAGTGTTATGCGGAATGCATTGAAGGTGTTCTCAGCCCATGTAGCCTTAGCAGGCCTCACTGGCTGCAACACTGCAAACCTGACAAATCATACCCACAGCGTTTAACCACCACATGTCATACACCAGCACTGTATGCTATATATATATATATATATATATATATATATATATATATATATATATATATATATATATATATCCACCTTTCACAAACAGTTGCAGTATGTCCCTTGCTCCATGCACATGTACAGATTAATATATTTGATACGGACGGATCTCCCCATATGTGTGTGCCATACACACACAAAGACCGCACTGTTGTAAGTACATGTACCTCATGGCTGACCTGTTTGGCCTTGCTGCAACATGAACAGGTGTCACATGTGAGCACACAGTAATATTGGAGGGTGTATACATAGCTGCTAATGCTGAATTAGCATACTAGCCTGGTACAGCTGTTGACAATGGTAAGCTACACGTTAATATTATTATCATGCATTTGTTTCTCTGTCACATCCATGTTTGCATAACCATATGGGCTACTATCCCAAACAAACATTGTACACACTACTGTACAGAACACAGATAACATGGATCAGATGTTTGACATTTAATGCTGAACTACATATTTCACCGTCACATCCCACTGCACACAGCTACTCACTCATTTCCCCATGCCAGTAGTTATGCAGGGCATCTGTGCATCGATATGTACTGCTGCCACATATGGATGATTCAAACTATGTACAGTACTCTTCATAAACATCTAGTACATTCCAGTAAATACATAGCTGTTACATACCTTTCCTTTGTATGTATTCGTATTTGTTGTCGTATCTCCTGGTATATTAGTTTTGCAATATAGGTTTTCCTTGCAATATACCTTTTGCTGTTCAGGATATTTCTTTTTCAATAGATTATTATTTCACAATATATTTATTTTCAATATATTTATTATTTCAATATATATTTTTTCTAAATATTTTCTTTCAAAATATATTTTTTCAATATATTTCTTTTTCAATATATTTTTCTTTAAATGTTTTTTCTATATATTTTTCTTTCAATATATTTTTTTTCAATATATTTTTGCAATATTTGTTTTCAATATACTTTCTTTTCAATATTTTTTTTCAATATAATTTCTTTTGTCAGTTAATTAATTTGTTGTTAATATATATATATATATATATATTTTTCTTTACATTACATCACTTCTTCTTTTTTATTTATTTTTTTTCTCTCTCTCTCTCTCCCTCCGTACCTGCAGTGGAATGATTGCATGTGTGGGCAGAAAGTACAGACTGCTTTTATAGGTATCTGCACATGTGCATGTGATGGCCTCTGTACCAATTGGTGGCCACCATTTGGCAATTGCATGCGGCCTGCTGTGTGGTACTTGCAGTACTCACTGTCATAGCAACCCAGTGCTATAAATTGCTAGGTCAGGTAGGTGTCGCCCTTTCAGAATTCCAAAGTGGGGACCATGCTTCTTGCTGTGGACACCATTGTGTAAGTCAGAAGGTTGGTATACTTCTTCTAACTGTTGCTAAGGTTGTAGACCGTTGTTTGTATGTTTTACTCAGACCTGAATGTTGCCACTTCCAGTACACTGTTGACAGTGTAGAATTGTACTCACCCCTAGAAATGCTAACACAAGATACATGGGAGTATGGAGTTTCTTTACAACTTCTACAATTAACTGCCATACATATGTAGGTATTGCGATGTTTTCATTTTGCACATAAACTGTTTGGGAACAGCTATACTGTGGATATTAATGTACTCACTTCTGCACTGTTTGTGCTTTTTATTTTGTTGACATTTTCACAGGATGCTCATGAAACTGGACAATTACAGTACTGAGTATGCCTACCTACATCCTTGCTGTACCTTGAACACACTGGTATGTTGTACATTTGGGTGAGGATTGTCCTGCTATGATACTGTGTGGGGGTTATGAAGTGCTGCTGTAACAGTATTTACTGTTAGAATGTCTGGTTCTGTTGTTACAGTCATGTAATGCAATTCCACAACAACTGCTGGTAAAGTTCCACAGAACCAGTTTTGTGTTATGGCATTCCTATCTTTCCTTTACATTCACACATTCTGATACATGAGATATATATTTCAGCAACATCCTGCTGTATATCTACTGTGGCCTAGTGGTACTTCATGCAGTCTAGTGTGTCCAAAGTCCGGGGTTCGAGACTGACAGTGGTGTTTTATTTTGCTGCTGAGCAGAACAAGGCCCCTCATATGCAGGGTGACTAAGGCACTTTTAAGCAGTTGTAAGTGGGTTTGCGTGATGCTTAGCAATACTTAGCTAAGTGCACACATGTGCACACTCGCTCAAACCCACTTACTACTGCTTAAAAGTGCTTACTCCTGCTAACCCCCGCGCTCATTTCTTTGAAAGAAAAGAAAATGGGGAGATTGGAAAGTGGTGAAAAAGGGGCACAAAGAGGGAAAGACAGAAGGGAAAACAGCTCAGGATGTGCAGGACGGATGTAGGGAAGGACCATAGCTGCCCATTTATTTAACAGCAACAGCTGTGCATACACTAGTCATTTGGAGGGAATTTTGAAACCTTCCACCCCTGAGAGAAGGGTGAGGACAACAAAGTATGTTGTACTGCCAATTGAATTTCAGTTTCTGTGTCCAGCGGACATTTGTGCAAAATGGGCAGCTATGTATGGGGTGTAATTTTTTTGTTGGAGCAGATTGCCCTTTTTTTTTTTTTTTTTTTTTTTTTCAGGTGAGAGTGGAATGTGGGGTAGGGGAAGTAGGTATGTTTTGGTAGGTAAGTTGGGGAGGTAAACAGACAAGACAAACAAGATGCATACAGGGGTGGAATATAACACATGGGGTGGGTGAACACAATTGATGGGGAAGGATGTTTGGAAATCGCAAGCCCATGAGCCCACAGATGGTAACTGTGGAACTGAGATCCCCACCCATGGGCAGTCACCACTGCACCTTCACAGCCCAGAGGGTGGCTGTGCTGGGGGCTGCGTAGGAGGGGCAGGCTCACCCATGAGTTGTGCCACTCTTGCCTAGAGCTGGAGTAGGGGATCAGCGACTGAATGCTGGATCTCCCTACGCACCACAGCCCGGACCGTTCGGAGGGGGACAGGTGGCCCTCTTCCGGCCATGCTTGCATGGGGTGGATGAGCCCCATCCCCTGCAGTGCTTCCACCCGAAGGTGGCACAGGGCCAGTGGAGGAGGAGGTTCCGGGCTGGGCACCGGACCTGCTGGTGCCAGGTGCCCTCGCCAGCTGAGGTGGGACAGGTGGGTCCGCTGGGACCGGCCTTCCCATATGTTCTGTGTTTAGGTGAATTTAATGACAATATAGCCAACAGCATTCCAAATTAGTTGTAACAGCATGCAGTAATATTCCCATTAACTCAACACACCAGAGTTCCAACAGTTGAACAGCAAGCATAACACATGCATATATTGAACGACAGTGGACATTCCAACAGCATGCAGAAATGAATGGTGGCAACAGGCCACCAAGATCGTGGTGTTTGAACAGGGCACATGCATCAAAGTTATGCAGATATTTATAAACCAATAGGACATATGTCCCAACAAATGTTTTGAGATTACACATACCCATTGAGGTGTGGAATTGCATTGTTTGTGCACATACAGTAGGGTGTAAAAAGATATCTCCATTAACAACTTATATGAACTTATAGTTTACACTACATTCCTATTGACTGCAGGTATATATCTCCTACATGTATTATTACACTAGGCAATGTCCATTATGTTGTGGGATGTGTTTTGCTAGTTCCTTATGTACCTGACCTGGATCTGATATACAAACTGTCCAGGATGCAGATGTTTCTGCTACATAATTTTATTTCTCAAGACTGAGAGCCAGATATGCAAGGACTCATGGCACGTCCTGAAGAGCCTTAATAATATATCTTTCCAGAATGAATTAACATTTGTGACAGCAGATGTAAAAAATTTATATACTGTTATACCTCATGTAATAGGTTTGGAGTGGACACGTGAATTCTTAATACAAAAAAAGTGCCCTGGGACTCAAGTGGACCTTATTATTTCCATCTTAGAGATTGTCTTGGCTAATAATTATTTTATGTTTGGGAAAGATATTTATTTACAAACTGCAGGAGTGGCGATGGGTTCCCCGGTTGGCGGTAGTTTCGCAAACACCGTCATGGCCTTTTGGGAAAAGACTCTTCTTTTTCCACATAAGTTATTTCAGGACATCATCATTAAATATACACGTTATCAAGACGATATTTTAATGATAGTAAAATGTGGGAGGGATAAAGTAATTGAGTTAATAAGTGAAATGAATTAATTTACTTCTTTTCTTGAATTTACACATGAAATTGGTGAGACATCTATCGATTTCCTAGATATTAATATCAGTAAGGATACAATAAAAAATGTCTTTAACACTAAAATATATCGTAAACCAACATACAGTAATTCTTTCCTACATTTTACAAGCTGCCACCCCTATTTTCAAAAGAAGGGGGTTGTAAAGGGTCAACTTGTTCGAGCTTCCCGTATGTGTTCTACGGAGGAGGCTTTTAAAGAAGAATGTAGGATCCTTTGGGAAATGTTTGAAAATAGAGGTTACCCCCATAAACTTTTGAATACAATATTTGTGGAAATTAAAAATAAAAGGAAAGAGGGAATATTTGGGCCATTATATAACGGGATACCCACTGATATAAATTATCAAAATTATGATACCAACACCAGTAATGTTGAGCCTGAAAATATGAATCAAGGCTCTAATAACAACAGTAACAACATGGACTATAGTGTTGGATTCATAACACAGTTTAATTCGTATTCCCCACAAGTAAGAAACATCTTACAAAGTAATTGGGAATTACTAATGCAAGATAGAAAATTACATTCCTTAGTGGGTCCTAGGTTAAAAGTGGTTTATAAAAGAGCCCCTTCTATGAAAAACCTGTTTGAGCACCCCATTAGACCATATAAAATGAACAAAGGGATGTTCAAATGTGGGCGATGTAAATACTGCAAACATATACAAATAGGGTCCAATTTTATGATAAGGGGCTCTAAATACTATATTAATGGTAAATTTAACTGTGAGACTCAAGGTGTTGTTTACCTTGCTAGATGCAAAGAATGTTCTGTCTACTATTTCGGTAAAACCGAAAGGCTGCTAAAGAACAGAATATATGAGCATTTATATGCTATTTCTAGAAGAAATTCATCTAACGCTCTAGCTAAGCATGTAATGGAGAATGATTCTCACAGTTTTTTGTTTAATGTAGTAGAAAAAGTGGACAAAAATCCCAGAGGGGGGCCATGGTACTTGAAGCTGCAAGAATGTGAGCTTTTATGGCAGTTGAAAACTAATGCCTATAACTATCCAGGCATTAATGATGCATGTTCTATTAAATGTTTACTCAACATTAAAGCTTTGGAGAGATAGTGAAAAATACACATAAATTCTTTGGAAGATATTTTTTATATTATTGTATGAAAACTTATATGTATTTAATAACTATATACTACATCCATTGCATTTTCTGTTAGTAGTATAAGGGTTTGTTTTGGTGTTCATTCAAAATTAAATTTGGTTTTGGATAGTACTCTTTTAAATATAATATAGAATACATAAAATAAATACAAATCAATTTATTTTAAATTTATATTCAGATAGTCAATATTTCTAAAATTAATTACATTCCATAATAATATAGCGAAATTAAGGTTTGAAAGTGTTTGGTTGTGATGAATTTGTATATGAATGTTTTTATATAAACACTATTGATAAATGTTACTTTTAAAAGTCAAATTCTGTGTGGTTGCTGCAGTGTTGATTTAATTGGACAAATTAATCTAATTATCCAATTAATTGTGGGTTTGGTTTAAGCATTTTGTATTATATAAAAATGTAAGGTGCTTTATTTTACTTTGTCTGAAGAAGTGTGGGCAGTGTCCTACATGAAAGCGCTAACCAAGTAAAAGTTTTGGATTTACCGACTGGCGTTATTTGTTTAGCCTCTGTTTTATTTCTTTTTCTGAGTTTGTGTTTTTAATTTTGTTTATTACATATTTATATATGTTATGTATATTTATATTTCTACATATCTGGATGTGTTCAGGTGACATTATCAGTTATATTTTAACAGCCCCCTACATTTCTAGCAGCACACTGACATTTCCGGTGCACACAATTACAAGCTACTCATGTGCCAAATGTACCTATACATGCCAGGCTTGAAACTACAGTTGAGGACTGTATATATGCTTAAGTGTTACTGGCACTCCCTTTGTACTCTTTCTATGGGCTACCCAAGTGTGGGTTGACTGCGCTTAATACAACCTACTATTTCTAAACTGCAAGAGTACATCAACATTTCAAAGAAAGTGACATGGACACACTACAGGTGTTATACGCTTATTAATTACATTACACACTTTTCTAGTGGCTCTCTCATTTATTTGTTATTTCAGTGCATACAGACATCTTATTCAGGATGTATTATACCTTCATTTATGGTTTACAACACTCTTTTTCTAGCTCTCTCACTTATTCTATATAACAATACATGCAGAGAAATAATTCAGGACTTATTATACCTTTATTAATGGGTTACAGCACTCTTTTTCAGACTCTCTCACTTATTTTACATAACAGTTCATGCAGAGAGGTTATTCAAGCCTTATTATACCTTTATTATTGGGCTGAGACCCTTTTAGTCAGGCTCTCTCACTTATTTTATATAACAGTTCATGCAGAAAAATGACTAACCTGCCTGGTGGCACAGCCTTAGTAGCCTATCTGCATAGGCTTGCTGATTCACAGCACGGACACCTGCAGCTGTGAAGTAAATGAAGTGATATTGAGACATATACCTATCCATACTGTCGACTACACTAGCAATTTTTACATACTTCAGTCCATGGCTACCTACTCAGTATTGGGGCATTTTGCATCCCACGGGCCTCCTGTATCCTTTGGTTTAGTTGGTCCTGCTTGTGTCTCTTCAGGTCTGCATGGTGATGTCTAACCTGCTCACCAGTTCGAGGGATGCCTGTGGCACTGGTGAGTTCATGTGCAAGACAGTTTCTGGCCTCTGCTTTGTATTCCGTGCCCTGGAACTGGCCCTGCAGGAGTCTAGCATCATGACGATGGATGAGGAGCCAAACCATCAGTTTTGACTCCTCAATGCCCCACCGCTGTGCTCGGAAGTGAGAGCCCTTTCCGACACCAACCATTGCTGCCTGCAGATGGGAGCTGCAACCAGTTATGGCAAGTATTCCCACCTATGGAGCTTAAATATGCCTCATTTCCCACACTAATTTGTGATTGGCCGGATTTGAAAGTTCTCAACTGAGTGCACACCTGCTTATCACTGGGTAAACTTTGATTCATATGTATATGTATGTTGACAGTCCATGAACATCAAATGCTGTCATGGCTTAGTGGATTAGTACTGTGATTATGGTGCACACTATCCTGGGTTCAAGACCTGTCATTTTTTATTTTACTACTGGCCTGACTGGTAGGGGGTGTGACTGGGTTTAGCCGACTTTGCTCAACTTTGTCCAACATTACTCTACATTTACTGATGTTGCTCGACGTTGCCCGATGTTGCTCTAGTTAGCATGGTGCACAGCTTCGCGCAAACATGTTTGGTTTGTGCTAGTTGGCGCGATGCGCAGTTCCGCACAAAGCTATTGCGCTAGTTAAACCAGTGCTTAGCTATGGGCAATTATTCTTAAATGTGCTTACTATTGGTAAACGTTGCTTAGCAGTGCTTCACATTGCTTAACATAGGTTACTTATGCATTCATTAGTACGCAGGACCGTTTCACTTTCTTATATATATTTAAAATATCGTTCACTATTACATAGGCCATTTCGATGCATTTTAATAAAATTTAAAAGGTAAATGTCAGGAATTTTTTTCATGCACGGATTTCCTACAGAAAATGGAAAGGGGAGTGGTGGGACTTGAACTGGGAATGCCTCCTCTTTGTGCAAAGGCTCTACCACTACACTATGGCTATTTGGCTTAATTTGCATATAAGTGGTTTATTATCCTCTTCAATGTCTAAACTGCTAACTGTAGCTAAGCAATGGGCACACCCGCACACACAAGCACAAATACCGACAGCTATATCGTGAATACTAAAAAAAAAAATTGTTTTACATTTTATTTCATTTGTACAGGACTTTTGAATGTGGGTGAGTGCAGTGTTGGGGGTATACACATTTGAGCAGACTCGCTCATATCTGCTGACATTTGCAGATTTAGGCACTTGCAGGGGCGTGGATATTTGAACTACTCGGCAGTCTGACACGTCCCCTGCACTCCTACATGCTCTGTGTTAGCCATGGAGTTGAGTCAGCATGCCCTCATGCATACGCATGATGCGCTGATGTCATACTCTTAGACGGCTGTCTCTGAGTAGGGCTTCATTCATCCTACATGGAGGATTACTGAATCCCCCCCATAGTTTTCATCACCAGCAAACAGGAAAACAGGATGTATTACTGCCACAGAAGGATCGTGTCAGGTCAATATATGATGACCACTTGTACAACAAAACAGTGAAAAATAGTGAGGATCACATATCAACTTACCTTGACACAAAATGCAATTTCACATTTTGTTATTGCTCTGCCATACACACAAGAAGTACTGCATACAAACTGGATGAAGTAAGATTCAAACTTTTAATTCTCAGCAATGTTTACATTATAATACTGGTTCTTAGCTGCTTAACTAATCCATCTTGGCTGTGAATGCTTTGATTGGTGGACATTAAAAAATACTCAACTGTATGAATATGCAGGGAAGAATTAAACACATGGATTTGTACTTCTATATTACAGAATGAGTAAAATAAGTACAAACTGGATGAAGTAAGATTCAAACTTTTAATTCTCAGCAATGTTTACATTATAATAATGGTTCTTAGCTGCTAAACTAATCCATCTTGGCAGTGAATGCTTTGATTGGTGGAAATTAAAAAATACTCAACTGTATGAATATGCAAGAAAGAATTAAACACATGGATTTGTGCTTCTATATTACAGAATGAGTAAAATAAGTACAACTGCCACCATGCATTGTGCATTTGAACCACAAAATCCATGTCAGAACAATGTTCACAGCAGTAACAAATAGTTATAACACTTCAGAGTTAAAAGTGTCATACTTTTCAATAAAACATGTGAATGTACTTGAAAGACATAACTAGACATTATAGGAATTACTGTTTACTGGTGGTATTTAATACCTCAACATATACGTTATGCAGGAGGGCAGTCTATATTAAACAAGAATGGATTATAACACAATATTATATCATTCAAAATATACAAGTAACAAATGTATGTACATACATACATACATATGTATGCATTACTTAGCATTTACACATACAGCCATATTGACATAGGTAGAATGTTTCCAGAAACTTTGCGGATAAAGGAGATATGCCACTCTAGGCATTAATTCCCCACATAAATACTAGATGTGTATAAAGCTACACTGCATAACTTATCAAACAAATGTCTCCCATATCTGTTATTAAATAGAAAATACAGAATTAGCAAAATATCCAAAATAGGTTACACAGAGATTCAAACTGATATATAGCCATAAAAACTTCACATAGCCCTAATGATTAACATGTTCAACTAATGGACAGCATGCTTCCTTTAATATTGTAAAACTATATTGAATAATGATGCAATATGCATATATCCAGCTGATAATCTTAGTATGTGTCAGCACACTAAGTTATACTGTCATAGTTTTCAAGAATAAACATCTGGAGCAGAGGTGCCAGAAAATGGTGAAGGCTGGGCGGGGGCAGAAGGCAAAGAAGGCACTTTGTGATCTAAAAGGGCAGATTTTTTAGCTGTCTACTGCCATAAGAGAATCACATGTGTGGCAGTGTAAATATAAATTACTTTTGTAATTACTTGACAGAAATGTCATGGATATGTACAAATGAAGGCAATGTTGCATTTGCATGGTATGTTATCTAGGAGACATACATTCAAAAGTAAAAGAGAAAAGCATACTGGTGCTGTAACACACTTACCCCTGTCACACATGCAGAAACCACCACACAACAGTAGTGGGAAGCTGCTAAACACTACATTCATACTGTTAAAAACTTCAGTTGAAGTTTAGAAAAATGTCTAAATGAAATGTTTAACAGCTTCCCAACATATTTTGTGGTGACTGATGATTGCTGTAAATGCTCTAGCGTGTGACATAAGGTTCCAGCACCAAGATTAGAAGGTACTTTTCAAACTGAGCAAACCAGTAAGGGTATCAGTGCACAATGGTGTGATTAAATAACACACATCTACATATACAGTGGTAAACCTACAGCCATAAGTCAGAATAAGGTTTACAGATCCACATATCTTGTAACTGGATTTTATTTTGCAAACAATATCTTGAAGCCATGCTGACCTGCATGGTTGTTACATTCATGAAAGTGATTACAGCTAACATGGATATTACAATATTGTATTTTCTATAATGCATAGCTTACTAATGTATGTATTACTCAGCATTCACACATACAGAACTACTGTGGGATCTTTCTAGAAACTTTGTGGATTATGAAGAAATATGGAATCATTCAAGATCTAGGTGGTATTGGTGTTATTGTGCCATGTACATACTATATGTGTAAAAAGCTATACTGCATAACTTACTAACCAAGTATAAATCTCCCAAATCTTTTATGAAATAGAAAATATTGAGCTAGCAAACTAACATCCAAAATAGTGTATACTGAGTGCCAAACCCATACATATGTATGAAACATTCACATTGATCTAGTGCTTAATGTTTTGAGCTAATGCTTTTAATGTTGTAAAACTGTAAGAAATAATGATGAAGTATGCATTTATCCACCTTATAACAGTTATACCATTAATATGTGTTGGCATACTGTTTAACTATCTTATGCTTTTTTTTTACAAACTTCAACATATTTCAGTCATGCTGACCTACATTCTTACATTCATGAAAGTGATAAGAACAAACATGGATATTTTGATAATCCACAGGATTCAATAAGCTGTTTTTTTCCGTACAGGAATAGTGCAGCAGCTCCTGTATGGAATATGGCCACCGAGCACTCCAGTAAATAAGGCTGGAGGGTGTGCACACGCCTGCTAGCACTATTCTTGCATAGACACCACTGAATAATGCTAATTACCTTATTTGCTGGTGAAAACCATGCAAATGAGGTAAATTTGTGATTCAGTAAGCAGGCAGGCATCCGTGCAACAACAGTATGAGGTGCGGAAATGTATTCGGTTACTAAGCGAGTACATTTCTGCAAAAATCAAAACAGAGCCATGACAACTCAAAGTAAAGCATGTATTATAATCATTAGGCATGCCAATGGCCAAAAATATGGTCACTGGCATGGAAAAGAGTTGTAAAATTATAAAAATCAAAGTTTATTTTTTTGTCTGATTTCTGCCATTTAAGCATTGTGCAGTGGCGGACAAACGGGATTGTGCCAAAAATAAAATAAAATGTGAAAAGACAATTTTAAGTGAAATCTGCATTTTGCCATTATAATGTATGGCATGCAGAATTAAAACAATAACAGGTAACAATGGTTGCTAAGGAGGAAGACTCTGGTGTAGTGGTGCAACCAGGGACTAAGGCAGTGGGGTTTGCAAATTAGCAAATTATACTGAATCACTAAATGGAAGACCATTCGTTCGCTGCACCTAACTGTGTAGGAGTTATAAGGCACTAGTGTAAGCAAGAGAAGCAGCTGGCATGAAAAGGGTGTGTGTCATGCTTGGAGTAAGCACATTGGAGCTCCACGACTCCCATTTAAGCTTAGCTGTGTCTGAGGCTGTATTGATTTATTCCATGAAATGAAGAGTATGTTCACATCCAGGGAGGGCCATTTCTGCTTCAAAATGTTTACTTTAGCTAAATGGGTTTGCACGGTGTGCAGTGGGTCTAAAACAACAACAACAAAAAAAAAACGGAAATAGCAGTACTGTTTCTTTAGGGCACTGGGTTTATGCGGCGCACCTCGAGGCTTAACAGGGGCTGAAATGGGAAGAGAAAAAAAAAGGGAAATAGCTGAATAAAAGCAATCAAGTACAAATAATATAACAGGCAGGTGGAATGCATCATAGCCAAACAATCATACAGGCATTATCTGCAGCAGAGCAGTATAAACTGTGCAAACACCTTTCAGTCTGTTTTTTCCCACAAACTCTGCACCATTGGTGTACACACTTGGGGGAATTTTAGCTGACAAAATGTTAGGGGCTGCTGTCAGTTTGATACATCAGTATGTGCTACAGGCTGAGGGCAGTGAGGAGGATAATGCTGGCAACCGCCCCAGGCTGAGGAGGAGGAGAAGAGTGTTCAGACCCAGGGTAACCTACCAGAGGCTACATGATCTGGAGATAGTAGAGCACTGCAGGGTAGACAGGCACATACTTCAGCAATTCATCGAGCTGTGCTGGCCTCAACTCAGACCCAGAGCCAACAGAGGGGAACCCATCCCACTGGATACCAAGGTATGTGTAGCCTTAAGAATACTAGCTACAGGTATTTTCCAAAGACCTAATGGGGACATCATGGGGGTCTCGCAAGCATCTGCATCCAGGGTACTCCACCAGTTCCTGGCTGCCATGCTACCACATGCCGGTGAGCACATTTACTGCTCCAGCATCCCTGAGGAGTGGACCAGCAATATACACCTCTTCCACCATGTAGCCTACTCAGAGGTACTGGGTGCCATAGACTGAATGCACATCCACATCAAATGACCACACAATGAACAGGGTAGGGTCTACTTAAACTGCAAGGGCATTCACTCCATCAACTGACATGCCATGTGCAATGCCCAAGGCATTATCAGTAATGTGTGTTGCTGGCAGCCCTGGAAGGTATCACGACTCCCACATCTGGCATTCTTCATAGCTGTACCATGGATTTTCCAGGGGGGCATCCCGTATGGCCATCTGGTGGGGGATGCTGGCTATGCACTGGTGCCGTGGATGATGATTCCCATCAGAAATGCACACACACCCACTCAAGAATGCCATAATAAGGCACACACACAAACCAGGATCATTATAGAGCATGTGTTTGGGATTCTCAAGTCACAGTTCTGCTGCTTTGACATATCTGGTGGAGTCCTGCAATGTTCTCCAGCCACATGTGCACACATGTTCATAGTATGTGCCATGCTACACAATATGATCCTGGGGAAACAGCTGAATTAGGAACAGCACGGGGAAGGGCCACATACCCCCCCATCATTGCTAAGGTCCCCACAGACACAGAGGGACTCAGAGGAAAAAAAACCTTGAGCCAGCTCCTCTAGGCAGATGGAGGTGTGCCCGGTATGCCCTGGCCTTGGCAAAGAGGCAATGCATAGCACACACACTGACACTGTAGGGAACCAGTAACTGACACCTCTCTCCAACTTGCATACATAGTAAAATGGATGTCGCACACATCACACTACCATGTATAGGCAGTGTACTGCATGCATATGACTTAGGCAGCCCTCAAGCACTGTCCTCACAACTACCACAGCACAAGGTAAGTCAGCCTTCTTAACAATAAATGAATGGATTAGTATGTTCTGGTAGCATATCTATGGCATTGCTGCATGCATGCAAGGGAATGGGGTGGCCTACTGGGATAGCAGCTGACAACTGACAGCTATGTGGGACACCAGGAAATGTTTGTTCAATACTGGCCACCCCACACTATGCAGAAGTACCCAAGGTGACTAATCCCAATGCAGAAAATGTGAGGGGCCAACTAAATGGGAGTCATAGGTCACAGGCATGGATGTCAGTGTGGGAGTCCCATGCTCACCCCTCAGCCTCGTCGAGCAAGTCCGCCATAGAAAACCATAAAGAAATGTCTGGCAAAGGCCAACAAATGGTGACAATGATGAAATACCCCCCTACAGACTTACACAGTGATAGCACAGTAGGTCTTGCAGTTCAAGTAAGGCTCTGAAGGGTAAGAAGTCTGAAACTCAAATGTTATGCCATTGCAATCTGACCTGTGTTTTTTGGTGATATGCCTCTAGTCTCAAAGACAGGGCACAATACTATGCTTAATGGAACCAAAATGTAAAGCAAATATCAGCACAATCTGTGAAAATGTGTACAGTTAACAGGTGTGCCCCCCTCACATCCATATTTCATAGAAATGCAGTAACATGTATGTTTGCATGGAAATAGCAGCAGAGCGCACATTGCCAGGGCTGTCACAATCAACATGATAATTTGTTGCATGTCCACAATATGCAGGGGCCAATGAGCTATGTATATGTGTGATCAATACTGTCAGGATGAGGCCAGCACTTACTCCTGAGTGTTGTGTTGTAGTGGCCTAGGTACAGTGCTGTCTTTGACAGGGCCAAGTTCCAAGAACTGCAATGCCAAGCATTCTGCATGTCAGCTACACCTACAGTAGGAGTTGTATGCACTGTCCAGATGTCAATACCTGTCAATGCAGGAAATCTGTACAGGTCATGGACAGGGGGCCAAACATATGGACAGTACACAGCTTGGAGTAACCTACACAGTGCCTATCATACCTCTAACCTCTACTGATCTATTGCAGAATGTCCAGAGGTTTGCATCATAAGTGTGGTCTGTATAACATGAAATAGTGGTTGTCTGTCAATTCATTGGCAAATCACGCAAGGCTAAGGTCAGAAAATAATGACAGATTATAGTGTTAGATTTCATACCCTGTAGAAACATGCATGCTAATGCAAAACCTGTTATTGAATCTCCTTTCTAAGTTTGTAAGGCCAGTACTTAAAAATGGTCCCTATATTTAGACCTCTGTCCCCCAATCACTTATGGGTTTGTCAGGATGTCCAGATCTCAGAAGTTGAGAGGTATGGTGCCTAGTAGGACAGCAGGCACCTGAAGGTCAGTGTACTGCCAGTGAATAAAAGGCTACCACCTTTCTGTGTCAGCACTGGCAACATGTCACTGGCCAACAGACATACCCCTGGAATGACACAGGTTGTCACAGAAAGAGCACAAGTATGCTTTGCATATCTGTTCTGCTTGTCCTAAAATTGCATTTGTCTGCCAACTATTTGCAAAACAAGAAAGGGTCATGTCAAAACAGAAATGGCAGACAATGGGGAAGCAGACGTCAAACCCATGAGAGCAAATAAGCAATTACCAAGCTGGTCTCCAACTTTCTGTGTTTGGAAGAATGGTATTAACACCCTGTCCCCATGTGTGAGCCTTTGATGGTCATATTTGAGCCTGTGCAGATGTCACTCTGTGATGGTATGACAGCTAGGCCCACTTGTAGCCTCATAATAACATATAGCAGCACAAACTCTCTAAAGACCACAGCAAATGGGTGGTGGAATGATGGACAACCTGCTAAATAGGTACACTCAGAGGTGTGAAGTCCACAACCCTGTGTGTGATGCAATGGCATGTACCCCACCTACATCAGAATTGCAAATATATAACAGCAGCCACTGTGGCCAAAGCCTGTGACTGGAATGCAGAAGGACAAAGAGACACACATAATGGTAAGGTGAACCACTGGCCAGACAAATGGAGAATGTGCACACTAGAACAGATTGTGCAGTAACATAGGTGCCATGGAGTGTAAGGCGCCAGTAAACATCACCTGCAAATGCACAACACACACCCATGTAATTGGAGGTCCACAACAAAATAAAACCCAAACAATGGACACCTCAGAGGCAAAATCACATGAAAGCCCCACAAACCTCCACACCACAGACCATGTAGACTCCACACACCAGGGTCTTGCAAACACTAAGGCCTTACCCCAAACCCCAAACACCTACCCTACACAGATAGGCTAACAACACTGTCCCTCTACCCCATTCCATACAGACTCTGCTAAGGTGACCCCTGTTTGGCATACAAAGCAATCCAGACCCTGCCTTGATGGAACTGTTGCACAAAGGCCCACTCTATCAACATGTAGGTGCACCATCAACCTGGGCTGTGATATCAGTATGGCTTGTTGGTGTGACAGATACATGTACCACACACTACTCCATCTGTGGAATACACTCCCTGTTAACAGCAAGCCAATTGCCTCAATACCCCCAGTGATGTAATCCCTGTATAACTGCACAGGAAACATGAAATACAGTCCTGTGATCCCACCTGTGTCCCTGATGGGCAAAGGCTCTGTGTGTTGACATGTTATAAAATGGGATACACTTTCATCTACATGGATTATAAGGGCTTCAGGGCCTATACCGTACTAACATCATAGCAACTTATCAACCTATACACAACTGTCTGTCAGTGGTTCACCACATTACTCTGTACTGCTCTGCCACTGACATACCTGGAGTCACAGTGCTATGTGGAATATACTACATATATAATGCACTCTGTACCCACACCCATACCTCCCAACCTCTGACAGCAAGACATCTGGACAAGGTCATAAATAAAAGTGGGACAAAGGCACAATGACAGGCACGTGTTGTAAATATTGCCCTTACACAATGAGAAAGTTGGTTGTATAAGGGGTTTTGCATTAGCAGGAATTGTTTGAAGTTTATGAAGTCTGAAACACAAATGTCTGTCATTATTTTGTAACATCAGTCTTCAATTATATGCAACTAACTTGCCATAAAAACACAAGTTTATGTAGACTCGACAAAACTTCTAGACAAACACCAGGACATTCTGAAAAATATGCACAGTTGAAAGGTATGGGCCAGGATATGACTTTTCAGGTAAAAGGAACACCACACAAGCTGGAGATCCTCAGCCAGTATATCACCAAGTTGCTGGACTGTTTACACAGCTTCATCATTCAACTGGCTGTAGCCACACCTCTCAAATGGCCTTTTTGGGCAGGAATGTATATAGTCGGGATCATAATATTGGTCTGCATATCATACATCTTGTATCCATCTGGTAAAGCACTGTGCTGATCTAAGGATGTCTGTCACTAGGTAATGACACGGGTCTATATTATAAGATCGATGGTTGAAAACATCGAACACCATATGGTCGACACCATATGGTGGATGTCTTCAAACATCGAACTTATAAAAACAACAAAAAAAAAGAAAAAAGTACCCTAATGGGTTTAAGCAGAGACACAAGCCCCCTGCACCCCCCACACCCCCACTACTTAAATATACCAACTCCAAGACCACACTACAGTGCAGCAAATGGAAATCTCCCCTTACAGAGATTTCCATTTACACGTTCGATGTGCGCTTTCACTATTCTCGTGTCAACAATATCAGCTTTGATATTGTCAGCTTTCGAGAATATAATATAGAACCATAATGACACAATACATTGGAGTGTCAGACTTTAGATATGTCAGAAAATGCTTGCTAAAACAAACCCAGTACCCCTAGGAAACTCCTGTTTACTTTTGAGAGGTATGGCTGTAGCAAACAAAACCCCTAACCAGTGTACACCTATCTCTGGAATGGAGTCCCACTCTCACTATAGAAGGTCACACTGGGTATGCTCCTACACTTAGAGAATCACAGGCCATGTTGGAACCCACATCAGACTATATAACTGTATCGTGCCTATATGTCTTTGCATACAGACAGCTATGTACACCTTAACTGTCCCTACCCACACCCATCAGACAGGATTACCCTCAGCTAACTGTAGGTGGCCCATATGTGATATACCTGTATCTGTTGTGCATGATACACAGACATATATATGGGCAACAGATAATACGTCAAGCATACACACACATAGATGTGGGGAAGAGAGAGACAGACAGTGATAGAGAGAGAGCGAGAGAGAGAGAGAGAAACGGTATGGACACACAGAGTGAATCACACACACAGATACCCTGAATGGCATAGAGTGATGTCCTGCTGCAGACAATGGCATACCTGTCATAACCAGTCGCATGTGCCAGAATGAAGGCAAGCTCCATTGTGTAATAGTACTGTGGTGGGGGTTATAATATTACATCACCTGCCTGTGTGTGTGTGTGTGTGTGTGTGTGTGTGTGTGTGTGTGTGTGTGTGTGTGTGTGTATGTGTAAGTATGTATGTTTATAGGATGATGTATTTTGAGGACTTTCCCACCCACAGCACTTCCCAGTGCCCTACTTTAGCAGTCCTGCTGATGTCATTCCCCTTAGAAGTACCTTTGCACAGCCCAGACCTGTAAGCTCAATGGCATTTGCAATAACTATGTAACAGTATAATACAAATAATTAGACTTTCCCACCCAGTACACATCCCAGTGCCCAACTTTAGCAGTCCTGCCAATGTTATTCACCTTAGAAGCACCTTTGGTCACTTGCCAGTCCTATAAGCTCTGTAGTGTGTGCGATAGCTGCGTAACACTAAAGGAAAATAACTAGACAGGCAGAGGTTCTATTCTCAGGTATGGCAAATGTGTATAAGTGCGTGTATAACTGTGTGTATGTTTGTAGGATGAAGTATTTTGAGGACTTTCCCCAACCAGTGCCCAACTTTAGCAGTCCTGCTGATGTCAGTCAACTTAGAAGCACCTTTGGGCACTTGTCACCCCTGTAAGCGCTACAGCATGGTAATAGCTGTATAACACTATAGTACAAACAACTAGATAGGCAGGGGTTCTAGTCTCAGGTTTGGCAAGTGTGTATAACTGTTTATATGTTATTAGGATGAAGTAGTTTGAGGACTTTCCCACCCAGTGCCCAAATTTAGCAGTCCTGCTGATGTCATTCACCTTAGAACCACCTTTGGGTATTTATCAGCCTGCTAAGCTCTGTAGCATATGTGATAACTGCGTAATACTATAGTACAAAAAACTAAATAGGCAGGGGCTCTATTCTCAACACTGGGAAGTGTGTGTGTGTGTGTGTGTGTGTGTGTGTGTGTGTGTGTGTGTGTGTGTGTGTGTGTGTGTGTGTGTGTGTGTGTGTGTGCGTGTGTGTGTGCGTGTGTGTGTTTGTGTGGAGGGGTGATGTTCAACTTGGTCATGCAGAGGAGCTGTGTGTGTCTGGTGGTGACTGGCCTGTGATAGGGATGTGTGTTTGTCTGCACACCATCAAGCGATGTGAATGCCTGACAAAGGGCTATGTTGGACAGCTGTCTACCATAAATGGCAGGATGTACGGTTCAACACCTCCTGGCAAGGACGCAGTAACTGATTCTGCCAGGAGTATCACTGGCACTGCCAGGCCCAAGGACAGATGCAGTACTACTCCCTGATGGTGACTGCTCTCAGCAGAATCCAAGTCCCTGATGGGACTAGCCAGGACAATATGCCTATGACCTGTTCTGGTGTTGTGTGGACAGCACCCTCCCTTTGGTAGTGCTGTTAGTACTGCTACTATGGGACTGCAAATGTGCACAGCCACGTGGGCTCACAGCTGATCATGTTTTGACTTATGTCCACCTGGCTGATGCACCACTCCCACCACATGACTGCTGCCTACAGGATCCACATCTCTGATGGGACTGGCCAGGACAATTTGTCTATGGCCTGTTCTGGTGTTGTATGGACAGCACCCTCCATTTGGTAGTGCTGTTCGTGCTGCCATTATTGGAATGTGAATGTGCATGGCCACATGGGCTCACGGCTGATCATGTTATTGACTTACGTCTACCTGGCTGATGCTGCACTCCCACTATGTGCTCAAGCACAAGACATTGCATGGTTAGCCAGTGACAATGTATCGCCCCACTGTCTATCCATAACATTGGTGATATGACGTATGGCATCACAAATGCCATGGAGGTTGTCATGCATGGCAGGGAGCACTGCATTCATGACCCTGAGCATCTGTCTGGTGTTGCAGTCAGTATGTGCCTGTTCCTCCATGACGGACCATAACATGCATCTGGTGACACCTGGTGTGGCACATGTGACAGGGGTTTGATGGGCAGCAGTCCTCTGTTGAACACCCCTGTCCATCTGCCTGTGTGTGACCTTGCCTGCTCTCTGCCTATGGCTGGTGTCTACACTCACACTCACCATACTCAACACACTAGCCTGTTCCATGCCACCACCCTTAACCTGTCCATTATCCATTGCTGCTGGGGACTGGATATTTGTGGATATACTGGCTATGTGTGAGGACATGGTGGGTGACAATGGGATACACATAGACCTCCAGAACACCCACCATCACAGCTCGCACATAAAAACACAAACCACACATCCACATTTGTGGAGGCTCTCAATAGAAATCTACCCACACAGCAGAGACCTCCAAGTCAGAAATGCAATTGACCACCACAACACAATCACAAGACACATAGCTCACCTACACTGTGTGCCCCTCAACCTAAGCCCCTAAGGCAAAACAGCTTGCCTAATATACTAATCATAGGTGACTTGATAGTAAAGCACACTGATGTCATACTCACTACATTGAATAAGGAGAAGGTAACAGTCAGCTGTCTGTCGGGTGTCAGGATCCAACACATAACACACACACTCAGGTCACTCCACAACAAGTACAAGTGTGACTCTGTCATTGTCCATGTGGGTGTGAATGACCTGAGATGCACCTCCCTGGACCACATGAAAAGAGACATGGAGGAGCTCTTGGATTATGTGGCCCAGGCAGGTATGACCCTAGCCCTGAGCAGCATCCTACCAATTCCCAGAATGATACCACAGTACAAACAGAAAATGATTGACTTTAACAATTGGCTAAGTTTCTGGTGTCATTCTAAGGGGATCCAGTATTTCTCTGATTGGGATGACATGATTGACAGACCTCTATGCTTTGCCAGAGATGGCCTGCATCTGTCAACCCTAGGTTTCTGGATACTGGCTAAGGCTCTTGCCACACCTATAGTGCCTTTTTTAGGCAGTGTTCCAAAGACCAAATTACCACCGTAACAGCTATAAATAAATGCAGTCTGAGGGTCATGCTGCTCAACGTCAGAAGTCAAAATTTCAAGATGCATTCACTCGAAGCACTCCTCAAAATGCAGAACATCGACATTTGTGCTGTAATGGAGACCTGGTTTAAAGCAGTAGAATGCACCTCTGCGCAATCAGGCTATGGCTTATTATGCACCTTTCAGCCCTAAAGCATGGACTGAGGTTCCAGGGGTGGTGGTGTCTCCATATTCATAAAGGATATGTAAACCTCCAGACTAGTAGCCCAGCATAACACATCGGAGATACTTCAGGTACAACTAACAGTGGGTAAGATAGCAATTCAGGTCGTAGCCAGCTGTAGGTCACCAACCATGTCCCAAGACTCTCACTCCATGTTCCTAATCACCTTGGAAACTATTAGGGTCCAACTCAACACTCTGATACTGGGTGACTTAAACTACCCCTCCATCAATTGGGAAAACTACTTATGCACCAATACACTTGCCCAACGCTTCCTGGAATTCATCAATTCCAATGCATTGGGCCAGATCATTTTTACCCCCACTATAGGAAGCAACATCCTTGACCTTGTTATTACTAGCATGGGCAACCATTGTTTAACACCAACATTCAGTTCCTCCCTGGTTAGATACAACCACAAACTAATTACCATGGAAATCCACATTTCACCCACACCACCATGAAAAAGTTCTGCAAAGCTGACTTTGGGCTCCTAAAACAGAGGTGGCTAACTACACAGCACCCATGCAAATGGAAAACAGGTGCATGACTGCTGAATCATACACCAGTGCACTGTACGGACATGTACATAAATGCATGGAACTAGTCATAACCAACATAACCAAAATGCTCTCCTCCAAAACAAGGAAGCCAATGTGGTGGTCCCCTGCCATTAGCAAACTCTACAACAAATGGAAGAAACTGTTGCAGAAAAAGGTGATGTCCCAAGACTGGAAAAACTCCCTTATTAGCCTCAAAAAAAAGTTGAGATCCCTCATCAAAACCTCTAAACCTAGCTATGAAGGCAGAATTGTGGCAGACACTAAAAACAACCACAAAGCCTTCTACAGTTATATCAATAATCTCCACGGCAATACCCAGATTTGGTCTGAGCTACTGCACACTGGTACCTCCTATACTGAGCCAACAGATATTGCCAACATACTGGCCGACAGATTCAGTGCCAACTTTACCCCTCTCCCCCCCAAAGGAACAATCACAATACTGGAATACTGCGAGGCCCCCAGCATTACTGCAGCACAGGTTAAAGCTGCATTGTCCAAGGCCAAGAATACAGTTTCCATGTGACCCGACAATATCCCTGGCTGTGTTCTACATGAACTACAAAGTGAAGTGGCACCACACCTGTGTGCCCTGTTCAATCACAGCCTCACCTCAGGCTTTGTCCCTACAGAATGGCACACTGCTACAGTCATCTCTCTCCATAAATGTGGAGCAACTACAGACCCTGGTAACTATTGGCCCATTAGCCTGACGAGTTTAATATGTAAGACTATAGAGAGGATCATCATGGACCTAATTAACAAGGATATAGGGAATGTCCAAACTCTGGATCCCACGCAATTTGTTTTTGTAAAGGGTAGATCATTCTCAACCTGGTTGACTTCTTTGAGTCAGTCACCAGAGCTGTGGATGAGGGCAAGGCAGTTCATACAGCCTGCCTCGATCTGCCCAAGGCCTTTGATACCATTCTCCACTTAGGAATTATTGACAGACTCACCAAACTAGGCATCAACCTCTGTATTACTAGGTGGGTTGCAAATTGGCTCACAGATAGAACCCATAGTGGGAAAGTAGCAGGCTCCAAGTCAGACTGCTGACCAGTCATGAGTGGAGTCCCACAGGCATCAGCCCTGGGTCTTCTCCTGTTTGGCATCTGCTTCTCAGAAGTTCAGACCAACATGGAGGGACTCTGGCTGACCAACATCACTGATGATTGCCAGCTGGGAGCCATTATTAACTCCCCAAGTGATGTAGACATCCTACGGAAAGGCCTCACTGAGACTAACAAAAGGCATCTCCATTCCCTTTGGGAAAATCTCAGTTCCCACTAATTACCACATTAATTGTAGCTCACTGAACACTGAAGGTGTTATAAGAGATCTGGGGAAATAGGTTGACAGCAACCTCTCCTTCGACCACCATATTGTCACTGTGGTCAGAAAGTCCTTCTATGTGGCACATCTCATTATCAAGGGTTTTACATCCAGGAAGAAAGAGTTCATCATCTCTCTCTACTCTTCCCTCATTAGACCGATCATCAAGTATAATGCTCCATTTGGCATGTACCTCACTAAACACCTGCAACAGCTGGAAAGGCCACAAAAGTACCTCACAAAGAGGATCCGAGGCATTAAACACATACCCTACATGGACAGACTCAAAAAAACTCCAGCTTTTCTCTGTTTCATATCATCTATTAAGAGGCAATCTCTGCTTGACTTACAAAGCAATGTCTGACCCAGCCCTGTTAGAAATATTACACCTAAAGAAATCCCAATCCCTCCTCACCACATGCTCCAGTGACCTCAACCTCATTACCACAATCAACAGAACATGCTGAGGAGGCAGATTCATAACCCAAAGACTGCCCATGCTCTGGAATATACTTCCCATACATGTCAAGCAGAGTACCTCACTGGCCCTTTTCAAGAGAAATCTTGATGAGTGGATGGGAAATAGAAATTTCACCCCGGGGATCACTACTTGATAGAGACACTTAGAACTAATGACACCATGATGTCAGGGCACTTCTGTGGGCTAAGCTTGTAAATGCTCCAGAGCTGTTGGCCTAGTACACACATATGACCCTATGACCCTGTGTTCACCTGTGGGTGGAAGACAACATGTGTAAATTGATACCCTGCAGTATTACATTTGCTGATACACACACACACACACACACACACACACACACACACATATACTCCTGGTATAGTCCAGCACAGCTGTGACACCTATGGGCCCTTCAAAGCAGACCTTATAGTAGTTCTTCCTGTTGCAATCCATCTATTTCACTGCTACTGTAAGTCCTACAACAAAGTGCAAATCCTACTGTATGATGAGCCTAGTAGCAGAATGGTTATTGCTGCCAAAACCAAGGCTATTGGAGTGAGCTATACAGTGTCACCAAGTGCATATGTATATACTGTAAGAGCTGACTTAGTGCTATACAGACCACACACAATAACAGGGTGTAATGATATGTGATGATAACCAATGAAGGGACAAGAATATGCATTATCACTGCAGTACTTACACAGTTCAGACTCACAGGGATTCATTTCAGACAACATTGTAGGACAGTCTGCAATACATACAGGTAATATGTAAAGTACTAGTACATAGCCTCATAAGATGATACCAGGCTATTGGCCTTGATGCCCTCATAAGCCCGGCCCAGACTTTTGCCCGTGTCCCTTCCAAGCAGGAACTTGTTTTCCCTGTCCAGCTGATGCACCCATAGGATCCCAGGGGTGTCCCATCCATTTCCCATGCAGTTGTTCAGCTTCTTCTTCTGGAAGGCTATACACGTACTCTGCTAGACATGAGGAGGGAGAGTATTTTACAGATAGTGCATTGTGTGGGACAATACACTATCCCACCAACAAGCCCCGTACATGTCACAGACCAGGTGAGGGCCTTGCATACATGATGTGTGAGTGGGGTTTGTCTTACAGATATGCAGAAATGTCATCAATGCTGGTTTGGGAATGGCCTTGTATGCCAGACACAGGTCTCCTATGATCAGTCTGTATGAGCCTGAGTACAGGGACAGGGCTTTCAACCTACCTGTACTGGATAGGTGTTACAGACTCTGGATTGGCCTGGTCAGAAACCTCTGTGGTTTCTGCAACTGCTGCATTTGCTTGACAAGGTACATGCAAACGGAGCCATTGTACTTGGTAATGCATCTGATAAGGGTGAAGTATAGGGATGTTGTGGCCATCTGGTTCCTGGATGACATACCCGTATTTGTGAGGTGGGCCATGTAGACAGCCTTCCATACAATGGTGCCCACATGGTGAGAAACAGTCAGGTTGCTACCAACCTTGGGTCACAACTTGCCTCATACCTGATTGCATGCTCAGTACATTATTAGTGTCATAATTAGTGTGGATGACATCTGTCACAGCAGGGAGAATGATGCCTCTCCTGGCATTCAGTTTGAGGAAATGTTTCTTGCACCAGTCATTACTTGGGTGAGGGCCTCTTGGAGGATGCTCACAGCAGTAGGGGAATGTAAGACAGTGGCCAGTTTGTCAGCCACAGACCACTGCTTTTGTCTTGTACCTCAGATACGTATATCTCAAACAGTAAAGGCCCCCAGACTGATCCTTGTGGTACACCGCTTTGGAGGATTCTACTACTAGAGGTGGGCTTCACTACTTTGACCGAGTGGGTACTATCATTGGGCCAGTTAGCTACCCATCTGGTAACATACAGGTTGATACCTAGCTGTGTAGGCATATGTATCCTGGCCACCTGGGGATTATTGTGAGAGAATTGAGCTAGGTAAAGGTAGGCATTGTTCGCCATCTTCCGCTCATCATTGTGTTTGTTGACCACTTCAGAAAGGTCGACCAGGTTTAACAGGCCTGATCTCCCTTTGACAATACCATAATGTGTGGGCTCTGGCATTTTGATGTTGACAATGTCCATAATTTCCTTGATATTGCCTTCCATGCCCTTGCAGAGCAGGCTAGTTAGGCTGATGTGTGCATATGAATGGTTGGGTCAGTGGATTGCTCCACCTTTTTTTATAGGGATGACAGTGGCCATCCTCTGTGCAGATGGGATGACGTCAGTGCTCAGGCTTTGGTTGACTACAGTGTGGAATGGATATGAGAGCCCTTGCCTGTGTTCATGTAGAATGCAGCCAGGGATGGTATCAGGCCTATGGAGACTTCTGTCTGTTGCCTTTGAGAGGGCGTTATGGACCTGCTTCCTGCTGATGAAGGGATGGGGGCAGGTGCTGTGCATGCACATGTGTACCGATGGGGGGACAGGAGGATGATGCTTAAACTTCACCTGTCTGCAGCTGTTTGCCTATATCTATGTTGTATGTGTATGTGATGTTATTGACCACCACTACAGACCAGATTTGTGTGCTGCCTCTGGGATTGCTGACACATGTGTGGAAGGCCTAGAGCTTGGCCTTGGTGGATGTGCAATTTGCACTCAAAGATAGCCTTAGGGTCATTCACCTGTGACCTTATTTGCACGTGCAGACCAATGTGACATTGCTTCCAATATGGCACCTGTTCCTCCTTGGCCCTGTCCAGTAATTATTTCCACCTATTATGGTATTTGTGTATTGCTGCTGTCCACCATGGATGTCTACCCTACTTTGAGGGAGATGATGTTGCTCTGTCAGGTATTGCTGAGTCCATATAACTATGTAGGTGCCCACATAGTATTGTGGTGTGGGCCTGGACACTACTGCTAGTTCCAACTGATGGGGCATTGGCTGTAAAGCTACTTCTACCTGCTCTGAGAAGATTTATAATTATTTGTGTAAAGTTAATTTTGTTTTACCCTGACAAGGGGGGGCAGGGAAGATGGTGAACTGAACAGTGATGGCTATGTGGTCAGATTGTACAAAGGAGGATGACACTAAGGAGTGCTACAGTGGCTACTCATATTGGTTAGGACCAGGTACAGAATATTTACACCTGTCATAGGAGTGTTGACCTGCTGATCCACTGCATTGCCATTGACAAAGCTGAGGAATCTCTGTACCTTCATGTTCAGATAGCATAGGTCATGCACACTATGATTGGCTAGTTGAAGTAACACAGGAGTAGGGTAGACAATTGAATCCTGTTAGATTCCAGTAAGTCCCAATAGATGTGGTGGGTGTCCATAGTCATGGTTAGAGGCCTATAGTTAGCTATGATTTGAGTAGGTGTTTTGTCAACTGTTAACTGCACTCAGGATGTCTCCCATGCATCATACTGTTTGGCCAGCCTGGAGGTGTGTATATGTATGATAATGTTCAACACTTCACCACCTCTGGCTTTGCAGCCCTTCATTTGTGGTCTAAATGTATGATGGGATAAGTAACTTGGCAAGGTTATTGTGCTCTCCACAGCAACAAAGCAGGTGTCAGTGACTGCACAAATGTCATCATCCTACAGGACAAGGTGCACTTGCATTGACATGGGTTTCATGCTAAAAAACCTAGCTCCTGTTACAGCAAGACATCTGCACAAAGGCACAAATCACTGTTGGGCGAAGGCCAGAAAATAGTGTCACTTTATGAATCTAGCTGAAATACACTTAGTTGCCACCAAAGACGGTGTCACATTCACAGGTCTACTCCACAGGATATGACATCTGACAATCAAATGTATGCTATTATGTTATGACTTCAGTCTTTAATGGATTGCCAATGATGTGCCAGACAATACACAACTGTATGAGGCATTGAATACAAATATGAGGCAGACATGTGGTCAGTCTGAAAAACTCTGGACAGTTGTCCAGTATGGGTTCAGTATATCACATTCATTTCAACACACACTTCTCCACCTGTTGAGTACTATGTGCATACCCTAAGTCTCTTACATTTGTAAGACAAGCATATGTACCATAGTAGCATTCACAGGTGACACATGAATATTTACAACATGCCAGGTAGCTGGCCTAGCAGTGTCATACTCAGTATTGGACAGCAGACACTCCAGTAGTAGTCATACATGTGCTGACCTGTGCTGGGGTGACTCAGGGGCCAGAGATGTGATCCATGTCAATGCAGACAGGGCAAGCAGGAATGGACATAGGTGCCAGACAGCAGCATGTGAGTCCAGCAGGTCTTGTTGCAACCTATTGCTTAATGTCCTATTTGACATTATTGCATACCCTGTTCTGCATTCCATTACAAGCTTACATGATTGACATAACTGTTATAGTGCTGAAGGTTTTTCTCAGAATAATGGAAATGGTCAGGTTTGTGTAGTCGCAGTCTGTCTTTGTGTAGATGGGTTCAGACCTGTGTTACATAGGCACCAGCTTGCCTTTTTTAGGTAATGCGCATGAGCAGGTGATGGCCTGTGCACCAATTGGTGTCTCCCACTTGCTACCTGCATCCAGAGCAGCTGTGTTGTCTTTCCATTATCCAATGCCATAGCAACAGTGCTATAAAGTCCTTCATGTGGGCCTTGCCCCTTTTCCTTGCTTGTGTGGAGGACATTATGGAGGTTTGAGGACTACAGCTTCACAGACTGTAGTTGGAATTACCTCTGAAGACAGGACAAGTGGAGACAGCCCAACAACATGGGGGACAAAGCTCCAGAATTGGGTACAGATTGTAAGTAAGTATTGCTGTTATACACATGTAAGATTGCTAGATTAACAGGGTTTGTCTGGACATGCATTTTCTATGTGACTTGACGTCTGACAGTGATATTTCTCTGACACACCTCTCAACTGTCCAGATGTCCACATATTGCCCAGAGGTTTGACTGTTATGTTTGGACTGTTCCTCAGACAATATCTGTTTTTGAGAAATCAGTAAGATATTGTGAGGATTGTAGTCAGTAAATGTTGACATCCATTAGTGTTTCACACATCATATCATTCAGGGATGTTATGTTACTACAAACCCTGTAACACTGGCAACTGTTTCAGTTTGTAACATCATTATGTGAGATACATCCTTCTTTTCAGCCCACTGTCCACCAAGTTTGTCATGTTTTGTTCAGATGTCTTACAGTGAGAGGTTCAGAGATATGGTATGTCATTATTCAGTGACTGCACTCCTGATATCATCCCAATGACTTATCAGACTCTGAGAAGTGGGATGTGACAGTGGCCATAACTATGGTCCCCAACCTGGACATTCTGTGGAAATCTGTACAGTTGAGTTATGTATGTCTGGTCATTGTTAACAGACTGCTAAGATTGTGTAGCAGTGTTGTGTGCAAATGTTTGCTGGGCTGAGTAGGGAGAGTAGCAGATGTGATTGCCATAGATCCTTTTCTATCTGACTGTGCATGCTACTAGAGTTGCTGGTGGTCCATCAGGTGTATATGTTTGTAGGGGCAGACAGACAAATGTTCTGTAACACATCAGGATTCCCAGTAGACTGTGAGTTGGGCCAGTATATGTCATTGTAGTGTGTGACTGGCAACCAGGATATGTTTGTTCACAAAGTCGTTCTACTCTAGAGTTCATTTGGTTTGCTGGTATGTTGATGTGATTGTGGTGCAAATGGTTTTGGGTGGACATTTCCACACTAATATCTACTTTTCCCTACCATTCCATCCCTGTAGTGCATGATATATTTGGAAATATGTAGATAATTCCCCTGAGCTGATTTGGGTTAGTGTTGTGTTTGTCTTACTGTGGTTAAGAAGGTGCTGGATGAAAAGGTTGGCAGCTCTAAGTGTTTTTTTTCTCTTCTCTTATATGACTGTATCCATACCTCTCCACTGTCCAGATGTCTAGACACTGTCCAGATGCGTGGCTCATATGTTTGGTCTGTTCTCCATAACAGTTGTGGGTTTTTGACAAATCACTGGGATGATGTGAGCATTGACATCAGTAAACCTTGACATTCATTTGTGTTTCAGACCTGCAATCTCTCAGGAATTATAAGTTGAAACAAACCATGCTACTCTAGCAGATTTTTACATGTATAACAGCCATATTTCAAAGATGTCACTATTGTTTGCCCTTTATTAGATGTCATTCAGTAAGAGGTTGTTTTATATATATATATATATATATATATATATATATATATATATATATATATATATATATATATATAACGGATATATATTTGTCCCTTATGTTAAATGACTGTAGTGCATTATATGTTTGTAAAAACATTGCAAATTACTACAGCTCAGATAGTGTAGAGGTGTGTTGCTGTGATTGTAGTGCATGGGGTCCTGGGTCCAAGACTGGGAAGTGATGACTTTTTTATTAATGTTATATGACCAGAGTGCATGGACTGTTTGTAAAAGCATTACAAGTTCCCACAGCTCAGATGGTGTGGTGGTACTTTGCTGTGATTGTAGTGCACAGCATCTCTCGTTCGAGACTTTGCAGCGCTGGTTATTTTGGTGCTGGGCAGAACAAGGGCTGATGGAGACAGAGTGATTAAGGCACTTTTAAGCAGTTGTAAGTGGGTTTGTGTGGTTTTGTATGGAGCTAAGTGATGCTAACAGATGGTTAAGCCCTCTTAGCTTCACTTAACACTGCTTATTTCCACTTACACCCGTGCTAATTTTAATTAAAGAAAAGAAAATAGGGGTGATAGGAAAGTGGTGAAAGGGGACAAGCAGGGGGTAAAACATTAGGAAATCCAGCTAGAGATGTGCAGGATGGGTGTAGGAAAGGACCATAGCTCTACATTTCATCTGCAGCAACAGCTCTAAATAATGTGTAGAATTTGGAATTTACAGCCTCACACCCCACAGGGAGGGGTGTTGGTGACAGACATTTGTAGAATAATTTGTGGGTAGATTGATTAATTTCACTGTACATGGGGTGAAATGTACAGTTATGTATGGGGTAATGATTTTTGTGAGACAGATGCCCCCCCTTTTTTAGGTGAGAGTGAGATGATCGGGAAGAGCTGTAGGTATGTTTGGGGAGGTAGGTTTGGCAGGATAGGTAGGATCTGCAGACAGAGAAGACACACAAGACAGCAGACAGGGGTGGTATATGACACATGAGGGGGCAAACACCTTGGATGGGGAGGGTGGTTGGGAATCAGAGGCCCATGAGCCCCCAAATGAATGCAGTGGGACTGAGGTCCCCACCCATGGGCAGTCAGCTGGGGGTTGGACAAGAGAGGCAACTTGCACCTCAAGGTGTGCCAAGTGGCCCTCTATCTGGCACAGCTGCCCTTCCAACTCAGAGTGGATGATGCTGTGCACCATAACCCAGAATATTCTGTGGGTGACAGGCTCCTCTCCACGCCTGCACCCAGGAGGGGATGGACCCAGTACCCTGAGGCGGTTCCACCAGAAGGTGGTGCAGGACCAGCAGAGGAGGATGTTCCAGGCTGGGTCCCAGACATGCTGGGCCCTGGTGCCATGGCCATATGAGTTAAGACAGGCAGATCCACTGGGATCTGCCTTCCCAAACGTGCTATGGTGTTGTGCTTTTCCCAGATATATTGGTTAGTCATGAACAACACATTTCAAAATTAGTTATAACAGCATGGAAGGGTGTTCCCTTTAACCCAAACCAACAGATTTGAAACAGTTGCATAACAAACAGAACACATGCATAAACAGAACAACAGTAAGCCTTTTAACAGCATGCAAGTTGCATTGACGGCACTTGAACAAGATATGTTAATATGCAACCAATGAAATATATGAACAATAATGGAACACATGTTCCAACAATAGATTTTGAGAACAACATACCTATAGTATGTGAATAATGATTATTGATGTAGATGATGGGTGGGGGAAGAGAATAAAAAGTCCATTAACAACTGTATCGGCTTCTATGTTTCACAACAGAACTGCTCAATACTCTACAGGTCTGCCTTCACTACAGCTACCTATGGCCCATAGCTTCTGTGGCACATACATACCTGTTAGACTGTCAACCTGTAATGGTATGGGGCAGACTGGGTGAACTGTGGCAACTTTACTGGAGGGGACTTTCACATGTCAGGGTTACGTACTTGACAAAGATAGGGTACTGTGCAATGATGTTGTGTGAGTCTGCTACTAGCATAGTTCACCTGGATTCCTATCTGTGTCCAAGGTGATTGGCAGCAGTGACCACTAGCCATGACAGCGTGACACGTGAGAGACATGTATCTAAAAGAGGGTGTGGTGTATGTACCTATCCTGCTGTCATTTGCAGGCATGGGGTTGGACAGTGGGACAGTTGTAAACTGTGCATTGTTATTCCCTTCAAACAGCTACTACAAACATTTCATTACCTGTAAGACCTGTGAAGAAAATATTGGTTACCACTGTCTGACGTTTCAACAAATATTCCAGATTTCTTGATTGTATATATGCACATATCTCAGTACCACTTCCTGGATTAGAACCATGTTTGGGTGTGCAAGAATGAACTACAAGGCTGTTTCTCATTACACTGGGCTACTGAGGAACTGATGGCTCTTGTTTGACTATTTTCTGCCTAATACTCTAGGGTTAGGCATTCTGACCTTGTAATCCTGAGATTCCATGTGTAGTAATCCTTTGAAATTATACAATATGGAAGACAAAGGTTAACATAAGGCACTGCAGTAGGGGACACACTATAATACATTCGACATTAGTATTCAGGGTTCACATCTTAGTGCATAACATATGTCATATTCCATGTATATCTTAATTTACAGCTCCAAAAGCTACTGTTTTACATGCTAGCTAATTCTCAGAACAACCTTTGTTAATTCATGCTGTCAAAGCCATATTTTCTGTGCAGAACCTGTACAAATTTTATTTCTACAACAACATACCAGAATAAACACAACCATTGGTGGTTTAGGTTTTTATTGTAGTTATTTGACACGGTGCTCTACTACTGCATATGCTGTAGATGACTATTAGTCTGGCAAATTTTTATTTAATAGTTACACACAGAACACAGAAAACAATTTACTCCTTCTTATTTATTTCATTATATACTGAAAGGTAGCTCTGTACACACCAGTGTTTTGGCGCATCCTTGTCAGTCTGTTGGCATGGGCCTCAATGCTCATAGCCCTCCCTTCTTAGGCTGTAGAGGTAGGAAATAAACATTATGCATACCTGTCTAGCACATACTCAGGCTAGAATTTGGTACAGCTATATCTGGGATACTTACAAACTGCTGGAGCATGCCGGTCCCCAGTATCTTGGATCCATTGAGCCAAGAGATCCCATTCCTAGGATTTAAGTTGGCATAATGATGCTGTACCTGCTCACCAGTTCAGGGGATTCCACTGGCACTGGTGAGGTCATATCCCAGATGGTCCCAGGCCTCCGCTTTGTACTGAGAGTCCTGGTACTGCCCCTGCAGCAGTCTGTTATCATGGTGTTCTCTGAGGAGTCCAGCCATGACCCTGGACTCCAGGATGCCCCAGCACTGTGCCTAAAAGCATGCTCCCTCTCCAACGCCAGACATGTTCCTGCAGAGCTCAAACTACAACAGGTTATAGCTGTATTCCCACATGCATGGTTTAAATAAGGCCATATTCCCACCCTTTGCCATCATTGGACCGTTTTGTAAATGCTGAGCACAGCTTAGCAATGCGCAAACCCACTAAGCTGGGTTGAACAGTGCTTAAAGGGGTAATTGCTGAGCATTGCTTAACAGTGTGCAAATCTGTTTAGCTGAGCTGACTGCTGCTTAGCATTCACATTTAAGCAATGCTTACACTGACTAAGCATATCTGAGCACTGCTAACCATTGCTCTCTTTTCATTTTAAAAGAAATATAAGGATAATGACTTCATTAATCATTACTGACAAATTAGTAAGTGTATATGATTTACTTTACATGACATCACTCTATGTGCTTTCATTAGATTACCATGGGGTTTGACTATACTGCATGGGACACTTGTACATACATGGGTGCTTTCACATTATATACACTCACACTTATATTTTAGACCAGCTACATTACCCTGGTTAACAAATATCAATTACTACATAATTTAAAATTAAAATAATTGTAACACTGCTTTCACGTGTAAAAATGAAGGTCCAGCCTTGGTACGCGAACCGTGAATGCCTGCATGAAAGCCGGGACTCTAACCATTGCACTATCTCAGTGTGAGGATTTCAGCTGTATATTTTTATTTATCTCCTATAGGATGGTTAAGCAATACTGAGCAGAGGACCATAATGCACACACCCACTCAACTACACTTAAACATACCTTAGAATAGAAAAAAAAAGTCATAAACCCACTTTATTTACATGTACCTGTACTCCTTGTCAGTCACAGTAAGGGAAATTGTAAAGGGACACATAGGGACAGATTTTAATTATTACTCTTACAAATTTCGGAAGTGTGACTGCGGTTTTCTAGCAAATCATTGGCAAATCACTCAGGGTTTAAGTCAGAACATACTGACAGACATTGGGGTTTCAGACTTCATACCCTTCAGGAAATCTGTGCTAATGCAAACTTTTTATTCTATCAACTTTCTAGGTTTGTAAGTGCAATATTTAAAAAGCGTCCCTATTTTTGTGCCTTTGTCCACCCATTATTTATGGCTTTGTACAGCTTTCCTGCTCTAGGAGGTTGAGAGGTATGTGAGGTAGGCATTGCTTAACCATTTAAACTAAGTGACGTAGCATTTTGTTACAGATTCTAAAATAGAATATATGAAATATCAATAACAGTTACATGTGTCAAGTCCATATGAAAGTACAGTCAAGGTTCATTCAGAATGTATACCCTGGCCTAGTACAGTTGTAGATAATCTCCGAATGCGTCAAGATTGTAATGCTAACTACAATTGCATTACTATTATCAGTACAGATATCCATAAAATACAATTGAAGCATTCTCAGAAACAGATATGCATACCAAATACATTTATTATAATGTAGATGCTATAGTGCAGGTTATGAATCTTTCTGTCAGCATCTGTTGGCCAGCATCAGACCTCTGAGACCCTCTAGCAAAGATCCTCTGCATCCCTCTGATGCAGGTCATCATAGTGGTGATGGACCTGCATGCCAGTCCAGTAGATCCCAATCTCTCTGCAGTGCTTTCTTGCAATCTAGTTCCAGATGTTTATCATTGCAAGTTTCCTGGGCATAACCAGCACAGACAGTGAGCATCTGGGTGTTGTCTTCCTTGGTCCCGTTCGGCACCCAAACACACTGAGGCTTCCACTCAGTCGACATTCTCATTGACAGTGATACAAAAAACATCTTGAAAAAAATGCTAACTGAGGTCCCAATCAGTTTGTAGGTAGCAATGGTATGAGTAGTAAATGTATCAATATCACATTTAAATTTAGAGGCTATAGGATGGTATCAGACTATTGGAGGTCATTGGCCATGTGTTACAGATATTCCCATTTACAGCTGCCTATTGGATAATTGTTTCACATACATTCTAATTACACTGAGCTATTGGTTAATGCACCAAATGTCAATGAGGACTGCACAAAAGGAATTCCAAAACACTGAATGTTAACAAACTTCATTAATTATGTATAGCACAAGTGATACTTAAATATTTGTGAACATAGTAAATTTAAAGTAGAGATGACATACAGCTCACTTCAAAGGTAAACTTTCACCTGCTAACATTGCCATGGTGGAATAGATTGCTATTATCACATACCTATGTTTTTATTAATGTGTATAAACCAAATGCAAGTTGCCAGTCATTTTTTTTATTAAATTCTCTGCATTACACTCTGTGACATAAAGTAGGGATGTATGCATACAGATGGATAAATGACCATCTCTAGCAAGGACATCCCCCCCATCCCAGCTGTATGGATGGACAAGACCTGGTGAGCTATATATATATATATATATATATATATATATATATATATATATATATATATATATATATATATATACAGAATGGAAATATATCCTTTGTCATTTCTGATTGACCTGTAATGCCTATGGTATGCTTATGGAAACCAATGAATTAAAAGGATTTCCGCTGAGTACTATATAATGGCAGTGACATTTGTCGTGATGTGTCAATGACTGCAGTTGTATATAACTAGCATCTGACATTCTTGGGGTATACATGCTAATTTTGTTTGGATGTGCATGTAATTGTGAAAACAGCAGTAATAAATTAATAGGTTTGTGGCATGATGATTATGCGGTTGTCCCTTACTTGTTGTGATATCCACTGATTAGGTTCCAAACCCACTTATGAGCTATACAACTTTTTAATGGATTGTTGTTATGTGTATTACATATTCGGTCATTGTTCTCATATCCATTCTGTTTGTTTGTCTGATACCATCCTATATCCTCTAACATAACAGTCATATACATGAAATGGGTTGTTTTTCATAGCTTTAGCTTGTAAATAAGAGGAGAGCAAGTCAACTGACAAATGTTTCCTCTTGCCAGTATGTGACCCCCCCCCCATATAAAGCATAACATGTGCATATCACACTGTCTTCCAGATATGATGTAGTGGAGACAATTTCTCACACAGGGAGAATGTAATTATAATCAAGGCTCTGTGCCAGCATGGCTGCAGCCTTCTTGAATAGATAGGAAATACTGCCTGGAGGAATGAAGTATGGACAGACCTGACCAACATGATCAATGTTTGGGTGCTCACAATAGATCCAAGGAGGCCTGTTAATGATGTTACTCTGACATGATCCTCCATGCAGCTAACAATCTCTGATGCTATGAGAGGGTGAGGTATGCCACAGGATGTGGACCACTTTTGCCTCCACCAGAAAATATAACAGTGTTCCTGACATCACATCAGTGTTGGATGCCCAGTGGAGGTATTGAAGTAAGTGTTCCAGAATGTACTTGTATGTCCTAAATTCCAAAATACTGCAGCATATACACTGCCTTATTCAGATTTTTTATTTCACAAATATTAATGTATTGTTATATCTGTGTCCCAGCAGCAGAATTGCGCCACAATGTGGATGCACAATGCAAGCATTTCAGCCTGTTGCCTTATCAACACAACACATATATAAGTATAACATTCCCAGCTACATGTGTGATGATTTGTTTTTCAATTGCATAGATCGATCGACATCTGCACAACAGCAACTCATGTCAGTTAAGCATCTCCATATACTGTTAATACGATCCTTAGTTTTCTGTGTCTCTGCCTCCTTTCATGACATTGGAGTATACTCACATGTTAATTCTTTCCTGACATTTTAACCTACAGATACAACATTGCAAGACATGGGCCTCACAGTTGCTCATAACAATAGATCAGGTATTGCTGTCCATCTTGTTTATGTGATGCAGCACTTTGTAGCACACCTGTGATGTCTGATATTCAAGCTGCCTTGTTCCATACATGTACATCTGGATGACATGTGCACAGTTTTTCATGTAATTGTCTCCATATTCTGTTAGTGTGACATTTTTTCCTGTGCTTCTGCATGCAGTCATTACTGTGGGAAATACCCACATATTAGCATTTGCATGCCTCGTTATACTACAGGATCCTCATTACAACACATGGTACCTCATTAAACAGGGAGGCATACCTCTCAACTGTCCAAATTTTTACAGAGTGTCCACATTTTTGAGTCACACTCTTAGTCTGTTCCTCATAAAATTTGTGGATTTCTTGCAGTTCATTGAGGACTGAAATCACTAAATAATGACACACATTTGAATTACAGACTTCATATCATTCAGAAAATGCATACTTACATAAAATGTTTTATTCTAGCTACTTTCTAAGTTTATAAGATTAATATTTAAAATCCCTATTTTTAGGCCTTTATCACCCATTCATTTTGGCTTTGTCCAGATTTCTTGTGCTAAGAGTTTCAGAGGTGTGCAGGGAGGATGCACCAGGTAAGACATTGCATCTGTTTACTACACGTCACTATTGCTAATGCCGTCTGTGCTTTTCATGACTACTGTGTTTTTCTTCATCTGCCTAATATACCTGCACTCTGCACATCAGCCTTGTCCATCCAGTGTTTGCCTTTATTATCTCCTGAGTATTATACCTCTGTTGGAATGCTACATGATGCCTCTTATGTGCTTAATGATGATGTTTTATGTCTATGTTTTCATTTGACAGTTGCATTTCAACCCTCACATCTGGCAGTAGAGGCACAAGACAACATGTCAGGTAGGTATTATTATTATTATTATTATTATTATTATTATTATAATTAGTCTCATTTGTTTGATATGTAATGTAGATGCCATCCTTCTGTTATATAGGGTCCCTGAACCACCCAGACCCATGATGTCCTGGTAAGACCTCATTACTATTGTAGTCATGTACTTGTGTTATATTTCATTACTAAGCTACATCTTCTGATTTGTGGGAATGTACGTGACTTGTGTTATTTGTCTCCTCTTGCAACATATCCATTGCCTGCCTTCAGTAGTCCATCTACTGATCCTGAGGTGGGATGTGATGTGCTTTACTGTGATAATATGGCACGAGGGACATAGACCACTAAATTTATTTATTTATTGCATTTGTTAACTGGGAAAGTCCACTGGGCCTAGAAAAGCCCATTTTCAGTGGAGGCCCGGGGAGAAAAGCTCCTTATTACATGCGTACACAGTAGAAGATAAAATACATAGTTCAGTTTTGAACAGTACTAAAACATTTGATAGTTATATCCAAAATGATTACTAAATACATATATTGAGTTAGTTGCTGTAGTACAGAGGTTGATTTAGAAGAGCAGATAAAAGTGGAATCATCTGCGTATTGGATAATGGTAGAATTGGTCAGAGTAGTATGGAAGTCGTTGATGAATATACTGAAAAGAAGGGTACCCACTGCAGAGCCTTGGGGTACACCTGTATTAGTATTAGTGAAAGGGGAGAAGGAGTGCATCCTAATAGTAGACTGTTGCCTATTGTTGAGATAGCTGTGAAACCAGTGTAGGGTGGGGGGAGGGATTCCAATATTGGAAAGTTTAGTAAGCAGAAGAGAGTGGGAGATAGTGTTGAATGCTTTTTTTAGATCAAGAAAGAGTGCAGAAACTGTAGAACCAGTACCCTGTGCTTGGTTTACTGTATCTAGGAAGACAATCAGGGTGGTATTGGTGCTGTGGCCTGTCCTAAAGCCATGCTGAGTGGGGGAAAGGAGGTTGAATTTAACCAGGTGATTGAGGAGCTGAGTGTGAATACATTTCTCCAATATTTTTGAGATTGGGGAAAGAATGGCAATAGGTCAGAAGTTGGAAATAGACTTCTTGCCAACTTTATGTAGAGGGAGAGCATAAGCCTTTTTGCAGATGTCGGGTATACATGGTTCCTGAATGGACCTCTTGATGAGAATGCTGATGGGGTAAGCAATAGAGGAGGCTGATAGTTGTAAGAATTCTGTGGGTAGATTGTCTGGGGCATTGGTGCAAGGTTTTAGTATATTAAGAAGCTTTTGTATGTTTGAGATGGGTACTGGAGAGAGTGAGAAAGTAGGTATTGTAGAAGTTGGGGTATGCTATAGTTTCGAATTCAGTGGTTTTGTTGTGATAGATGAGAAGGTGGAAGTAAGTTTAGCAATGGTGTCAATGAAATAGGAGTTAAAGAGTGAGGCTAGCTCAGATGGAGTTTTTTCTGGGTCTGGACAAGGATTATGGTTGGTTCCAGGATGAAGTAGGGAGTTGATTGTTCCCCAAATCCTTTGGGGGGGGGGTTGTTTGCTCTGATTTTGGAGGGTTTGGAAGTAATCTTTTTTGTTTTTGATTACTAATCATTTGGCCTGATTGCAAAGTTGTTTACATTGTGTGAGGTTGGAAGTGGTTTTATATTTTTGCCAGGCTTTCCAGGATTTGTCCCTTGGGGACAAATTGTTTTTATTATCAATCCCAGAAAGGAACAGCCATGTGGATCATGCTGTAGCCTTAGATATGGATAATAATGTGGCTCTCCATTCTAATGATGTGGGGACATTAGATGATGGACATGATGATGACTGTGACCCACTGTCCCATGTAGAGTCTGGCAGTGATGTTGACTCTTCCCCATGATGGAGCAATACTGCCCATCGGACTACACATGGAATTGTAGCTGGTGTGCATGGACTTGTATCAGAAGGTGTCCATCTACCATTACAGGCAAATAAGCATTCACAGCAACATTGTGGATCTGACCTGTGCACAATTGCCTGAGCCACTGATCATGCAGTACACCAGCAGTGTATGTTACATGAAGGTCGGGAGTGCAGACATGGAGAAGTTGTGGCATCACTGGATCCACAGCATGTCAGTGTGTTATCTGTTACATACTCTGTTGGAAGCCTTGTTATGACCATGCAAGAGCAATGACACAATACTAAATGGAGTTAAGTGCCATAACTGTAATAAGCAGATTACCTCTAGTGGAGACAGGCAGACCCCCTTATTTTAAAACCACACATTGGACATCAATGTCTGTACTCCAATGTGCATGGACATCTGCTGTTGGCCACTCCATTGTTAGCCCAGCAGTCACATCTAGACAGTCACATCACATTAATGCCCCTACCTGCAGTGTATACCCATGTTCTAGTGTTGCCACAGCTCCTTGGTACAGCATCATGGGCTGAGCATTTCTAGACATGGCAAGGACAGACAGGACCACAGTGTGAGATATCAACATGGGCACCCTAAAGTGAGTTAGAGCAACACTGACAGGTTATCCAATGTGTGTACTATGTCATTCTGATCCTGTGGCAATGATGACCACAGTGCTGACCACTGACAAATTAGATGTAGGTAATTGTTCAAATGTCAGATGCCACAGGATTTTCTGATCATTTATCTGACCTAGGTGGCTAGCATCAATTTGTGATATGTATTACCTCTTTGTCATTGACATATGTTAGTACAAATATTGATGACAGTAATGAAATACATGACATCATGCTTTCAAGTTTGCATCATCAGTTGCTAGTGGATGGATAGAACTGATGTTTATACTACACTTTTCCTTATTGTTTGCCATTCTTGCATGCACATTTATGACTCTGTATGCAAACCTGTTTCACTTACGGCATATTAATATGGTACTACACATGCTTCGCCCTCTGCATTTCTGTGTACCTGCTTCCATTTTCAGTCACCATACTGACATGTATTTCCCGCTTATGCCTTCTTACATCTGACTGACTCTGCACACACACACACACACACACACACACACACACACACACACACACACACACACATATATATATATATATATATATATATATATATATATATGGGTTCCCTTCAGAATTTTGAATTCTCAAAACCTCGAATTTCATATGGTCATGTATGATCAAAGTTTAGAACTTTGAAATTCTGCGGAGATCTGCATACAGTGCGGAATGGGAAATTCTCCTTTTTTCTCACTGTAGTGTGATCTTGGAGTTGGCATATTTAAATAGTGGGGGGCTGGGGGTGCAGGGGGGTTGCCCCCTGAAAAAAAACATTCAGGAACATGGTTTTTGTGTTCCTTTTAGATTTATTTTAGAGATTCAAAGTTCTAAAACTTTGATCATATGGGCCGACCATATGAAATTCGAAGTTTGGGGATTTCGGTGAATCTATACACACACACACACACACACACATATATATATATATGTGTGTGTGTGTGTGTGTGTGTGTGTGTGTGTGTGTGTGTGTATATGTGTGTATGTATATATATATATATATATATATATATATATATATATGTGTGTGTGTGTGTATATACTATGATGCTGTATTCCCAACATTGATGTATGTTGTGTAGTCACTGTCATTGATGTTATGCATGTTTGTACATATATTACCTGGAACTGATTCATGGTGCAGTGATAACCTGCACATCCTAGCATTGTCTTCAGTGTGACATTCCATATCAGCCATAGGGTGTGATTGCTTATGTTTATATTGCTTAGTGGCAGTCATTAGGGGGTATGCAATTACCCCTGCTGCAGTAGGATTTTTACTGTGTTATAACACACTGTTGCACATTACACAGTGCTATATGTGACTCAGCACTAGCCCTTGTTTTGGTGCATGTATTTGCTGAAACATTCTATTACATGTCATGAACCAAGATGTCTTGTGATAGTGCCTGTTTGATGGTAACATTCCATGCTATTTATCTGTATGATGATATCCTACCTGTCCAATGACAACTTCATTTGTCTGTGTGAAACTCTTTGGTGATGTACCTTGCAGACTGCCTTCTTGCATTGATGTTTCATCTGAGTGTTTTATCTATGTTCTTACTGGTGTATCTTAAGCTTATGTATGATGTGTATTATGCTTATTAAGCTGGTGTATATTATGTGTATGTACATTACATGTTATTATATGCTATGTTATTGTTATGTGTATGTGCATATGTATTATGTGTGTTATGTTTATGTATTATGCATGATGTTTAATGTGTACAACTAATAGTTTCTTTCCATTATTTGTGATCTGTGCTGCTGCTGTGGTATAACATGTAAACATCACTGTTTACATTGTATACTTTAATTGCACGTAGCTTGTCATGACTCAAAGGTGTGTATCAGACATTACTGTGTTGCCTGAGCTAGGATATATAGTTGCTTTCTCCATTACCCATGTCTATTTCTTCATTCCCCTGTGTCCTAATCATCCTCTGACAGCTGTGATGTCATTTTCAGATATATGGGTTCTTGCAGTGGTCACCCACAACTGCAGTTGGCAAGCCACCATGTTTTGCTTTTAACATGTTGTGTAGCATGGCACACACAGCAATCATCTGTGATGCCTTTTCTGGTGTGTATTGTAGTGCACCTCCTGGATGTGCCAAGACATCTGAATCTTGATTTCAGCACATCAAACATATACTCAATGGTGTTTCATGTAGCAGTGTGTGCTCTGTTGTATGCATCCCCAGTAGAGTTTGATTGGGCTTAGTCAACTCTCTAATGGATGACCACAGTCACCTAGTCGTGGGAAGATGATAACACATGTCGCCTCATGCTTAATGTCGACAGTTGTGGATTCTGATTATATTGCAGCTTTAGTACTGTACTTGCCGAGTAATAGTCACTCAGATATTTTACCATGTTGGAAAGCAGCCCTCAAACCACTTTAGCTCCATATTTCAGTATCATGTATACTACCAGGGTATATTGCCATGATACCTGTTATGAAGCCATCTGATGAACACACCACCTGACAAATAAGTGACGGCTACCCCTTTATATTTAGTTTCTACAACAAGCACTGCAGGAGCTTTAATTGTAATGTGGGTATAGTCTATTTCACCAAGGACATGAGGAAAGTTGGCTATGACATAGAACTGTTGCCTGGCATTTCTTCAATCAATGACTATTGCTGGGAAGTGGATGTAATCATCCGCCTTGGTGCATATCACTGCTGGGAAATGTGAGATGATATGGCTAGCAGTTGTGTGGGACACTCCTGTAGTATCTCTCCTATGTTGTTAAACTGTCCCAAAGGCCAGTATACCTAGACTCAGACCAAATTTTGATACCTCACAGGGTATGAGCATACATGTAGAGGGAGCACCACCTACACAGAGCATGCATCAGCTCTCTGTCTAAACTGTATCTGTCTTTATTTCTGGGAGAAAGCGCTGGCTTAATTGTAGCCTGGCTCAGCTTCTATCTGGTTGCCCATTAGGATGCATTTGCATATTTTCCTCTATGATTTACAGTACTCTAGCCTGCCATAGTTCATTAAATGCTTGTTGCATTTTTTTTTTGTTAAGTAATGTTGCAGATTATGCAGGATTCCATAATAATCTGTCTAATATCATGGTATGTAGTGCTTTCATAAAGTTGTCAGCAAAGCACTTTGTTGCATTTAAGTTGCATTGGGCATGCAAGGTGTGTTTTGGAATCCATTCCGCATTCATGGAGTCTATAATTATCTTACTTTGAATAGATAATTACTTTGTCTTGTTTTAGTGTACTTTATGAAATCACATCCACCACTGATGTCTTCCTTTGATGTGCTAGACTGTCCAGAACTTTCTTTTGGAATCCAGACCTTTATTTCAGAGACGACCTATGAAGGTGTAGCTTTTTACCTTATAATGCACATGGATCTTAGCATTCATATAACATAGGTGGTGAAGTATGAGATCCATTTGTACTGCATTTTAATGTTAAGTACATATGTTCATAATTAAGCTTGGTTGCTTTCCCTCTTGTAGGTGGCCCTATGAACAAATTTTCAGGTCTGTCAATCAATTTCATAATTTCTTTCACAAATCAAGAAATTAAAGTAAATAAAGGAAACAATTTATTTTCATATTTACTGGACTGCTAGAAAAATCATTCTGGCACTGTTGTTAAAGGCTACAGTGTTAGTTTTGTTTCATATTTTTCATATTCATTTATGTACCAGATGAATGCAAATGCAAGGAGATATATGAGACCCTGAAGAAGTATTGAATAATTATACTATAACACAGAAAAAGGTGAATTAAAATAAGGGCTCTGAGGATAGTCAAAGCAGTGAATGCAACATATTTAAACCAGTTATTATAATACTGGCTCTGTAATGATCAAAAGGGAAAAAAAATTAAGAAAGCTAACAAAATTCCACCTTGAAGGAATAATTAAAATGCCATTATGGGGACATAAACAGATTGTTTACATCTTATACTGTAATTAAGCATCTGCACAAGAAGTAAAAAGATATGTATCTTACTATTATCACTGCAGAGCAGACATCTGAGCCTTTATTTCTCTCCTTGAGCAATGTTCGATATATCATTAAACTCATGTTATACATATGCATTTCTTAACCATTCGAAAAATTAAATGTCTTCCTTCATTATAATTAAAGTCTAAGTGGATGCAAAGTCTGAATACTTCCAGATGAGTGTTGTGTTCCAGAATTAATGAAACGTCAAGTCTTTTTTTTCTGTTAAACTAGTTTGTACTGAATACATTGAATTTTACAAATTTCTGTCCAAATGGAAATCTTTCATTACATTTGTGTGTAGCCTTCATGGGTTCTATAACTCACTTATTTTTTCAGAAAGAGAAGTCTTATTTGATATATACTCTGTGTGTCTTATAAAATGCTTTCAGAACTGCATGAATACTTAAAAAAGTTACATTTTTATCAAAGTAATGCATTGCATTTTTTTCTAGAAAAATAGTTCATTCACATATCTTATACTTTTCTTGTTAACAAATTAGTGCATACAATACAAATATTGTTTTCTTTTTTTTTCCTGCCTGGGAAATGACAACAATAGTAAATAAGAAGCCCTTCTGCAGCATTTCCTGAATGATGCAGCCTGGACCAGATTGCAATTCTTTTTTTTTTTTTGCCTTTTAAACCTGTAAGTGGCTCTCTGTATTTGATGCATGTTTATTTATTTACTAATTCTTATTTGGTTACTGGGTAGTTACAATTGGTCACGATCTTTCTGACCCTAAAGCCAAGAGGAAAATTCCATAAAAACTTTGCAAAATACACCACTGCATGAATAACTCGGACAGACCAAGGGTATTGTGAAAACATGAAAAAGTATGCAAAGTGTATCATATCACAGACAGGACAAGAGAAGCAGACAATGCAAAAAGAAAAGTAAAGCATTGTCTGAATATGGTAGGCAATGTGTTAAAAACACATTTCTATATCACAATGAAACAACAGCATCCAGATCACTAAAAACAGGAGAGAGAGATCTAGTTAATATGTACAAATGAACAAGAATATAAAGGATGAAAAAAAGGATGTAGAAAAAGATATGAAGGTTTTTGTGAATTAGCATGAAAATCAGAGTAGATACATATCAATGATGCACGACCACAGGGCAATCAAAGTGCAAATGGCATATCCACTAAACAGCAGACACCTTTGGAATTTGAGAGATAAGAGATATGTTTTACGATGAAAGTATTTAGTGCCTGGAATGTAAGAATTTCAAAAGTGAATGTAACTGTATGCAGGCAGTAGATATTGTGCAGTCCACGGGACCAGTATATTATACATGATTCGTTTACTGAATGGTGTCAGAACATCTTCCCTAATGTAAGGGGAATAGCAGGTAAGACACTCCCATCATATGCAGAAGAAAGCCAAGTGAGATGCTTCAAACTCGGGGACTGCAGATGAGATAGATGAATAACCTGTTTTAGAAAAATGATTTGTTAGGTTCTTTTAGTAAAGGGGATATTTGAAGGACGATGCAAAAATCCAGATGTAGATTATTCAATAATCAAAATACAACTGAAGCAAAGAAAGAGATGACCCAAACTAATTGGAGGTTGTCCTGATTCTGGTAAGGTTCACTTACTGGAATTACTCATTACTGAAGTTTAGTTTTGATAAATAAAGGATGAACAACCCTTCCATAGTTGTACTGCAATAAAACTCTAAATAGCCTATGTCCTTATACAGTAACTTCATGTTTGCTAATAGTATTCACAGGGGAGAAGGGGGCGCAGGTCACAAAGAGTGTGAGGTTTGCACAAACCGTGAAACAATTTTTGTGTTATTTAAATACATGATGTCTGCAATAAAATATCATATTTGATGGTTGTTCTCAATAAAGGGAGTTGATTATGGGCCGGATTCACGAAGGCTTGCATGGAGTCTAAGAGTAGTGTAAGCTGGCAGACAGCCAATATGTCTGCCGAGCGATCCAGCAACAGCCGGCAGGGGCGTGCATGAGAGCTCCTAAAACTACTCCTGCACGGACAGTGTTATGTTATGCAAATTACCTCATTTGCTGCTGAAAGCGATGCAAATGAGGTACATTTGCGATCCAGGAAACACTAATCTGTCCGTGGAAGAGTAGAGTTATTTGCAGAAATGTACTCTGTTAGTAACAGAGTACCGTTCTGCAAATAGCAAAATGGAGCTATGACAGCTCCAAATAAAGGATGCATCCAGTTGAGGAAGCATGCCAATGGCCAAATATAAGGCCATTGGCATTTTGATTTATTGAAAATTAATAAAAATCAATTGTTTTCCCCAATCTCCGATGTTTAAGCGTAGCGCAGCGCAAATGTGTGGTGCTTTAAAAAACAGAAAATAAAAAAAAAAAGCCAAAAATAGGCATTCTTATTAAAATATTCTTCTGCCATGCAGGTGAATGGCAGGCTGAAGACAACATGGCTACTGAGCAGTGGTTGCTAAGGGGGGAAGCTCAGTTTGAGAGATGTAACCAAGCATTAGTAGACAATCCTATGCAAATGAGGATAAGGATAGTGAATCCCAATTTTACCTGGCATGTGAGCCATGTCCCTAGAGTGTAAGTGTAGGAGTAGCGGAGTAGTAGAGTAGAAGATAGGTGACATCATGAGGGGGTATGTATGAAAGACTGTAAGCTTATTGAAGCAGAGTGGCTTGTGTTTGTTGTGAGTTACTCAGGATTGGAAGAGACGTGTCTACAGTTGTCTTAAACGAAACCCAGAAACTGAAGGTGTACGCCGTGGATATCACTAAATTTTCTTGCAAACGTGCTTACACCATGTGCATGTGTGTGCACAGCTGTAAACCCGTCTAAGCCTGTGTAAGCGTGTGTGAGCGCATGCGCACTCTTGTGTGCATGTTTGCGCTTGTTTGCGTGGCGCTACCCCCTGTGGAAACAGAAAGGGAAAAGGAAGGAAAAGAAGTAGTAGGAAGTTAACCAAAGAGAACTAGCAGAGCTGCCAGGTGAAATCAATCAGAATCAGCCAATTACACAGGCAGTACACTAGCCCAGCACTTAAAACTCTGCAAACAACATTCCCCCATGTTTTTCACAGAAACACTGCAACACTGCATAATACAAAGAGAGTGAAAACTTAAAAAACTTAACTCAGACAAAAAAATGTTAGGGGCTGCCATTGCTATTATAAGGCAACATGTGCAAGATGCTGAGGGTGGTGCCATTGTGAATGCTGCTGAGCAACCCACAGTGAGGAGACGGAGAAGAGTGTACAGACCCAGGGTAACCTACCAGGGGCTACATGAGCTGGAGATAGTGGAGCGCTATAGAGTGGACAGAGACCTCCTGCAGCAAATTGTTAAGCTGTGCAGGCCACGCCTCACACACAGAACCAACAGAGGGGAACCCATCCCAGTGGAAACAAAGGTATGTGTTGGCCTAAGGAAACTAGCAACAGGTACCTTCCAGAGACCAACTGGTGATATGATGGGGATTTCACAGGCATCAGCATCCAGGGTACTGCACCAGTTCCTGAATGCCATGTCAGCACATGTCGGTGAGCATGTATATTTCCCCAATTCCCCTGAAGCATTGGCCAGCAATATGCGTCTCTTCCAGCAAATAGTGGAATACCCTGAGGTAGTGGGTGCAATTGATTGCATGCACATACACATCAAAGCACCAGCCGGTGAGCGAGGTAGGGCCTACATCAACTGCAAGGGCTTCCCCTCCATCAACTGCCAGGTCGTGTGCGATGCCCAGGGCATAATACTGAATGTGTGTGCTGGCTGCCCTGAAAGCTACCACGATTCCCATATCTAGTAAGGAAAATCAAACCGCTACTCCACAGCTTTTTCAAGTATATTGTAAAAAGTTTTTATTAAAAGATTTTAAAAACTTGTTTCAAAGTCAATTCTAAGTATTAGGTTTGCCAACAGTCAACCCAATTCCTTTTCAATGAGAATGTCACTGCATTCAGAACATGAACACAAATGTTCTATTTTTCAACAAATAAAGCATATGCAGCAATAAGTCCTTCAATGCGCTCAGTACTTTAAATACCTCTGCGATGTTAATCGCTTATCTGAAGCAAAAATAGATGTTGCACTATTAAGTAGAATTCAGTTTTTCAAAGTCAAATAAACTTAACAGCACCTTGCAGTGCTCCGGGTTCTCTGACAGTATAAAGCACTTCACAGGAACCATAAATATTTCCTTGCTCAATTGAATGCAGAACTGAAGCTTTCAAAATGTTATTCAAACACTACTTCACCTTGCATGAATGTATTCAAATGTTCAACATAATAAAGTTCTTCCACACGAAACTCTAGGCAGCAAAATTCAGAAATTCAAATAAAACTTTCCTTGTGTTTAAGACACAGGTATAATGTCCCAAATCAACATATGATTCCCATATCTGGCATCTGATGCAGCTGTACCAGACATTTGCCAATGGAGACATCCCTGACGGTCACCTAGTGGGGAATGCTGGATACGCACTGGAGCCATGGCTGATGACACCCATCAGAAGTGCACACACACCTGAAAAAGAACTCCATAATGAGGCACATGCACAAACACGAAATGTAATCGAGAGTGTGTTTGGGATTCTCAAGTCACGGTTCCTGTGCCTGGACACATCTGGTGGAGCCTTGCCGTACTCACAAACTACATGTCATGGTATGTGCCATGCTACACAATATGATCCTGCAAAAACAGCTGCAGCAGGAACAGCATGGTGCAGGGCCAAACAGCCCCCCACCATTGCCAAGGCCATCACAGGCACAGTGTGACTCGGAGGAGGAACAACCTGAGCCTGCCCCAGTAGGCAGAAGGAGACGTGCCCATTATGCCTTGGCCTTGGCAAAGAGGCAGTGCATAGCACATACACTGGTTCAGTAGGAACCCTGGAAATGATACCTCTCTCTGACTCGCACATAAAATAAAAGGTATGCCTAACTTGACACTACGTGTTTTCAAACGTGTATAGGGGAGTGTACTATGTGTATCCGACATAGGCAGCCCTGCAGCACCACCTGAGGCATGATTGCCATGTTTTAAGCAATATAAAACAGTGCTAAGCAGCTTTTACCACTATTTTGTATATGTAAACAAAATTGCCCGCGCTAACTAGCGCAACATCGGGCAACGTTGAGCAATGTTGGGCAAGGTCTGGCAAAGTTGAGCAAAGTCAGGTAAACATGCTCATATTTGCTGTACTATTCCTTAAGCAGTCTGGTCTGCCCAGCATAAAAATAAAAAGAAGTGACAGGGCTCGAACCCAGGATACTGTGCACTATAGTCACAGTACTGAACCTCTAAGCCATGACAGCATTACACTGGCACAGACACAGCAGGACAATTGTACACTAATGCAAACACTAAGAAATACTGTATCATGACCCCTAAAGAGGCATATGGGTAACCTCCCCCACAGACCTATGCAGATAGAGAACAGCAGGCCAGGTGGTGTGATGTGGGATGGGTAGACTATGAAGTCGCAATCTAATATACATGACATTGTATGCTAAGATCCGTAGTACAGTAGTATGCCTCAAGTCAGTATGATAGGCAACAGTACAGACTGAAATGCTATACCTTACATAGCAGTGCAGGCCTAGCAAATGTGTATAAGTGTCAGGTGAACCCCTCATCCTATGTACACCCACAGTAACAATCAGGTGTGCCCCCAAGTAGAAATGTACAAAGAATAGCTGTCCCCCTGTATGTAGAAATGTTGATAAGTCTATGCAAAGTGTCTCATGGAAGCCCTGCAGGCACAGCATGATACCTGTTGAGTTATGACACAAACATGAGCCCTGCAGTAAAAATACAACTTGCTTTTCCACACACATATAGTATAAATGTGTATACTGGGCGTGCTCACACACTTCAACAAATGTAGTGGATTTCATTCAGCAACACACTGAAAGGTCATACTGGGCATGCTCACACACTTAGGCCATGTCTGAGTACAGCAGTGGGCCACACATATCTGTCAGTTGCATGTTTCACCCCAGGAACCTGTCACTATTCACCAATCCTGCCTTGTGCACACAGTTATATGAAAACAGACACATATAATATATTGGAACCCTGTCATAACCAAACTATGTACCACAAGTACTTAAGTTATTCACAGAAAGTGAAAAAGCAAAGAAGATCAATAAACCTGCAATCAGTATCATCAACAAACAATGTGCACTGCAAATATTATCCAATCCATGTTCTGGCAAAAGAATATGTGAAGGAGTCCATAGAGAACTATGAAGCTTCCTTCCCCTATGTCATAAATAACAATGTACACTCATATATGTCCTGAGTCAGTACAAACTGTAAATGACTGACATTGCCAACATCCTGTCAGACAGGCCCATACATACATACCACCCTCTCACTGACAAAAGGCCCTATTATCATACCTTGAGATTGTGAAAGCACAGATATCACATATAGAATGGGTAAACAGCTCCTTCCAAACCTGAAAACATGGCATCTATGGGATTACATTGTTTCCCTAGCTGTGTCATAAGTGAACTCCAGAACAAACAGAGCCTGCACCTGAACAGTCTGTTGAGACTCACCCTCTGTACAGGATATGAAACTGTTGAATGTGTTACAGCAACATTTGACACACTCCACAAGTGTTGGTGCACAACAGAACATGGGGGCTATTGCCTACCCTACCCTACCAATTTTGGTTTGGTCATGGGCAGATCATGGTTCCCAAACCTGCTAGACTGTTTACAAGGCAGTCATCCAGGGCATACATCAATGAAATGAGCTACACATTTTCCACATAGACCTTGAAAAGCCCTTTGCCAACATCCCAGACACATGTCGTATCCACAAAATCAACAACCTGTGCATAAATATGTCTGTCATCTGATGGATTGCCAACTGGGGCACAGATAGATCACACAAGGTAAGAATCGTGGTCTCCTGTACAAGCTGGTAACAACTGCTGTCCCCCATGTCTCAGTCCTGGGACCCCTCCTGTCTGGTATATACTTTTCAGAAATACAGTCAAACACACAAGGGCTATGTTTAGCAAAGTTTGTGGATGACTGCCAAAACGTTGTCATAATCGATGTTTGGGACAATAGAGACATCCTTAAAAGGGTCTCAGTCACACAGATGTGGTGTCAAAAGTATGTCCTCGAGCTACAGTCATACAAATACCACATAGGTGCCAACACCCTAAATATGGAGGTGATAATAAGGGATCTATGGACAAATGTGGATAGTCATCTGTACTTCCAGAAACAAATTCACAAAGTGGTCAGATAATCATGCTATGTGTTCCCACAAACTGCCAAGGTCTTTGCATGTAGGTTAAATGAGGTTCCCTCTACTCATCAGTCATCAGACCCGTCAGAGAGTACCACAACACACCTGTGATGAATCTGACTAGGCACCTTCAGCAGCTGGAAAGACCAATGATGTACCTCAACAGGAGGATTACTGGCCTCAAACAGTTACCCCATGCAACAAGACTGAATTTAGCTCAATCTGTACTCTGTTGCATACTGTCTACTCAGGAGATCTCTGCCCAACAGACAGGTCCATGTCATGGCAACACTCAGATCTGCTCTGAGTTACAGCTCAATGGCTCTAAATATACAGACCCACTGATATTGCCAACATCCTGGCAGATAGGATCAGTGTTAACCTTACCCCCCTCTCACCCATGAAAGAGCACATGTCTATAATGGAAGACTGCAAAGTTGCTGTCATCACCGTTGCACAGGTAAAAAACACACTCCAAAGCCAGTATCACAGCATCCATGGGACCAGATAACTTCCCAGTCTGTGTTCAACGCAAACTATGGAATGAACAGGCACCACACCAACGTACCATGTTCAGTCATAGCCTCACATCAGGCTTTGTGCCTGCTGAATGGTGCACAGCGACGGTTATCCCACTACACAAGGGTGGAGACACCACGGACCCCAGGAACTAGCGCCCCATTAGCCTGATGAGCCTGCACTGCAAGGCCATGGAATGTATCATCATGCAACTTATAAAAAAAGACATTAGTAATCCCCAAACTCTGGACCACAACCATGTTGGGTTTGTAAAATGCAGATCATGTCCCCTAAACCTGATAGATGACACTGAAGCAGTCACCAGAACTGTAGACAAGGGTAAGGTGTTTTGCACAGCCTATGTAGATCTTGCCAAGGCTTTCAACACCATCCCACACTCTGGAATTATAGATAAACCCACTAAACTAGGTATAAATTGCTATGTCAAAAGATGGATTGCCAACTGGCTTACTGACAGAACACACACTGTGAAAGCAGCAGACTCCAAGTATGACTTTGGACCAGTGACGAGTGCAGTACCACAGGGCCCAGTCCTGGTTCCTGTCCTGTTTTGTATCTACTTCCCTGAAGTAAACTTTAACATGGAAGGTCTGTGGCTAATGAAGTTTCCAGATGACTGCAAACTAGGAGCCATAATTGTAAATACTAAAGATGTGGACATCCTACAAAAGGGCCTCACTGAGACATATGGCTGGTGTCAAAGCCATGGGCTCAAGCTCAATGCCAAAAAGTGCATTGTCATCCCCTTTGGTAAAAACTCTGTAGCCATGAACTATAACATAGGCGGTAGTATACTTAACACTGAAAGTATGATAAGAGAGCTTGGGTCACAGGTGGGCAGTGGACACACCTGTGATAATCACATCCCCACAGTAGTCAGGAAATCCTTCTATGTGGCACACCTCATCACAAAAGATGTCTCATGCAGAATAGAAGAGGACATTGTTCCCCTCTACTCATCACTCACTAGATCCATAATGGAGAACATCGGCCCTTTTGCTATGTACCTCACAAGACATGTACAACAACTGGAAAGCCTGCAGCAAAGAACATTAGCAGCCTGAAATACATGCCATAGACAGACCATCTCAAAATGCTCCAGCTGCACTCTCTCGCATATCGCCTACTCAGAGATGATCTCTGCCTAACATACAAAGCTATGTCAAACACAGAGCTGTTTGACATGCTCCCCATAATACAATCACAATTCCTCTGATCTTCGGCCTCAAAACCACGAGTGAAATACAAAAGGAAGGGGTGTATCCATTTACCTTATGGATACCCACACCTTCAGGTTAGTGGCACAGCATGAGGCCTTGGAGACCATGCAAGTGCAACTAACATTGGGTAAAGCTGCTTATCAGATTGTATCCTGCTACAGATCACCTACCTTGTCTCAGGAACCTCACTCAGTATTCCTGAGAACAGAAGAAAATATAAAGGTCCTATCAAACACCATTATATGAGGAGATTACAACTACCCAAACACTGAGTGGGAGAATTACTTGTGTGCAACGTCCTTTGCCCAATGTTTCCTAGAGTTTAAAAACTCAAACGACCTGGAACATGGCTGGTCACCATGCCCACTAGAGGTGACAACATACTGGACCTGATCATCACCAACATGGGGTACCAGTGTTCGACAACAGAGATAAACCCCTCATTGGTAATATCAGATCATAAAGTAATCACACTGGACATCCACATCCCACCCCCCCCAGTCAAGGAAACCACTGTGAAGACATTTTCAAAAGCAAACTGCACACTTCCCAAGACCAAAGTGGAAAGTTCCAAAGCCCCCTTGCTATAGGATAATGCTATACAATCTGCCGAATCATTTACAAGTGCATTCTATGAGCATCTACAGGGATGCATGGATCAAGACATCCCAAATAAAACCAAGATGCACTCCTCCAAAAATAAGAAACCAATCTGGTGGCCATCGCCCATAAATAAGCTATACAACAGAAGGAGGAAATGAACACATGATAGAGCAGACTTCACAAAAGGAAAGGCATCGCTGATCATTATTAGGAAGACACAATGATCGCTCATAGAATAATCCAAGGCCAGTTTCTAAAGACAAATTGCCAAGGAATGTAAGAATAACAACCACAAAGCCTTCATTAGCTATACCAAACATTTAGGTGGCAACTTCCAAATATGCTGTCAACTACTGAAAAATGGCAATAAATACACTGAGCCAACTTACATTGCCCACATCCTGGAGGACAAGTTCAGTGCAAACTCCCTCCCATCAACCCCAAAAGGGCCTGTATCCATCCCAGAAGAATGCAGAGCCCCAGACTTCATGGACATGCAGGTAAAGACAGCCCTCTCCAAAGCTAAGAACACAGCATCAATGGGGCTGGATGGTGTCCCAGGTTGCGTCTCACACCAGACCCAAAAGGAACTACACCCTCACCTACATTCACTGTCCAGACTCAACCTTACCACAGGCTATGTACCCAAAGAATGGCATACACCAACAGTCATCCAGCTCTACAAAGGGGGTGCCACAACAGAACCTGGAAACCATTGGCCTATATGTCTACTCAGCCTGGTCTGCAAAGCTATGGAGCAAATTATCATGGAACCCATAAACAGAGACATTGGGGACCTCCAGATACTGGACTCTACCCAACTTGGCCTTGTTAAAGGCAGATCTTGCCTCCTAAACCTAGTTGACTTATTTGAAACAGTTACCAAGGACATAGATGGAGGTGAAAGTAGTCCACACAGCCCACCTGGACCTCACTAAGGACTTTTGACACCATTCCCCACTCTGTCATCATGGACAAGCCTACCAGCTTGAACATTAACAGCTATGTCACAGGATGGGTGGCCAACTGGCTCACATATCAAACACACATGTTCAGAGTTGTGGGTGCCATGTCCGACTCTAAACCAGTCACAAATGGCATCCCACAGGTCTTGGTCCTGGGACCCCACCTGTTCAGTAGATACTGCTGAGAGGTACAGGCAAGCACGGGAGGAGTATGGCTGAACAAGTTTGCAGATGACTGCTAACTGTGGTTCATAATTGACTCTATGGCTGACACAGACATCCTCCAGAAGGGTCTTACAGAGACAGATACCTGGTGTCAAAACAATGCCCTCAAGCAGAATGCCAAAGAATGCATAGTCATCCCCTTTGGATAAAACAAAGTGCACACAAATTACCACATAGGTGGTAATTCAATATGTACAGAGAAAGTAATTATGGCCCTGGGGACCCAAGTAGATAGTAAACTGTCCTTTGATGATCACATGGCCAAAGTGTTTAGAAATTCCTTCTATGTAGCCCACCTAATGTCACCTTAATGTAGCCCACGTTGTCTAGTCTGATGATGTCACCATCCTACAAATATACCTGTGGAAAGGAGAACTCACAGTAATGTGTATAGTGTGTCGTGTAAATGTGTACTCTACTAGTATCATACAGTAGTTAGGTAGAGATTTGAATCCTGCACTTGACAACTGTTTGTGTGTTATCTCCTTGGAGAGGAGCAATCTTTTTGGAGACAGTGGTTTACTCATCTTTGTCAAGTCTGATGATGTCACCATGCTACAAATAAACCTGTGGAAAAAAGAGATCAAAGTAATGCATATAGCGCATTGTGTCAATGCGTGCTCCTTTAGTATCATAAAGTAGTTAGGTAGGGGTTTGAATCTTGCATTTGACAACTGTGTGTCTGTTTGTGTGTGATCTCCTTGGAGAGAAGCAACCTTTCTGGAGACTACTAAAACACCTTAAAAGCGGTATACTCATCTTTGTCAAGTCTGATGATGTCACCATGCTACAAATATACCTGTGGAAAAAAGAACTCCCAGTAATGTGTATTCTGTGTCGCGCGAATGCATACTCATCTAGTATTATAACATAATTAGGTAGGGGATTGAATTCTGCACTTCACAAGTGTATAATCTCCTTGGAGAGGAGCAACCTTTTTGGAGACTACTAAAACACCTTAAAAGTGGTATACTCATCTTTGTCAAGTCTGATGATGTCACCATGCTACAAATATACCTGTGGAAAAGAGAACTCCCAGTCATGTGTATAGCGTGTTGTGTAAATGCATACTCCTCTAATATCATAAAGTCGTTAGATATGGGTTTGAATCCTGCACTTGACAACTGTGTGCGTGATCTCCTTGGAATGGCGCAACCTTTTTGGGGACTACTAAAACACCTTAAAAGCGGTATACTCATCTTTGTCAAGTCTGATGATGTCACCATGCTACAAATATACCTGTGGAAAAAAGAAATCCCAGTAATGTGTTGAGCATGTCATGTTAATGCGTACTTCTCCACTATCATAAAGTGGTTAGGTAGGGGTTTGAATCCTGCACTTGACAAGTGTGTGTTTTTGTGCGATCACCTTGGAGGGGTGCAACCTTTTTGGAGACTACTAATACACCTTAAAAGTGGTATACTTATCTTTGTCAAGTCTGATGATGTCACCATCCTACAAATTTACCTGTTGAACCAAAACCTTCCAGTATTGTATATAGCATGTTGTGTTAATGTGTACTGCTCTATTGTCATAAGCTAGTTAGTTAGGGGTTTGAATCCTGCACTTGGTGCATGTTGGTCAATGTGTTGTGGGTTTTGCTTTTACTACTGTATGACATATCACTATGACAACAGCATATGCATTGCACATGTCAGGTAGCTGTGTGGCAAATACATATACGTACATGTGACTTCAATTGTTTCATAGGTGGGAACCCTGCTTTCTCCATGAACACATCTGTTATCTTTGCCAGATTGTGCTGCCACTTTCCAGACCTTAGGTCACATCTGTATGCTTGTGACAAGCCCAGCCACTGCAGTGATCCCTGGCCTAGGTCATCCGTGTCACACACACTCATTACAGTTTCTATTGAATAGTGTGAGTGAGTGTTTATGCCTGAGGTATATTTCAGACCTGTTCAAATGCAGCAAAGTCTGTCAATGATGGCTATTCATTATAGATGTACAACAACCTTTGTGGATATGCATGTAGACCCCTTATTGCTTATGTGATCCACTGAGGGATTTCAAAATACCTTTGGAAATGTGATTACCAAAGGAGAGATGGCGTAACACTTGGCTGTATGTACACATCGGTACCTGTTCTACATGTTGGGGGCTACTACCTATGTGGTACTGTGGGGATACTATGTTTTGTAAAAGTGTATGACTATGCTTTAGTTGGCTTATAGCTTTACAGCATGGGTTTGACAACAGGTATCTGTCTGTATGATACCCTTGTGGAGGATGTGTGTGTCATCTGGAGAATACATTATAGGCCACAGTATGCATTTCCAGACGTGGACGGACATATCCCTACTGTGTTTGCTTGTACCTAAGAGAGCTATATGCCAAACAGGAGTGGTCCCAGGAATGGGTGCAGGTGAATACCACTGGTTACTGGCATAGTATAGTACCTGAAGGATCCAAATGTTACTGTGTGTCCTACATCTGTGTGTCAGTTGTCAAGACATCATCTAACAATTGTTTATGGTCAGGCTGTTGAGGTTATGTATACTACCAGAATGCAAACCAATGACAGATAGTAACAGTATCACCCACAGCACAGTGTCAAACCATGTCATACACACATGTGTACCTAAGTTCCAAGATGTGTGTAATACAATGCATATTGGCCACCAATAGAAACTATGGAGTGTTAACACTGTGTAATACAGGGCATGTCACCCTGCCCATGTGTCCACTATGCACGTACATGCAGACAGTGCACCTCCACCATGTTCACAAATGTACACCTGCAAATATGTGCTGCACACATCCCACACATACTGTCCACTTTCTAACACATGCTGCCAATACTACACACATCAGCCAAGTGGCACGTGGGCTGACAATACACTATTGGAATTAATGCTGGTGTAAACAATACTACATTGACAATCATAGCTTTAATGCATCACGCCTGCTCAGATACACCTTCAAGGATATCATTACACTTTACTGCTGACAACATGCTAACATTGCTATACTGCTATAAAGTCACCCTGTGCATCAGCACCATGTTAGTCTGTTCCTGCATCAGTGTTACAGATGACAGGAGGTGGCACAGGTTTCATCATATGCACAGGGTGTGTTGCTGGTTTACCAAAGGCCTATATTGAGCCATACAATCAACATGTATGTGTGTGTGTGTGTGTGTGTGTGTGTGTGTGTGTGTGTGTGTGTGTGTGTGTGAGGGCCAAGAGTACTGCTATGGGCCAATGTTGATGTAATGTGTGCAGGTATGTGTTAGCCCTAGGTGTCTGGTTTATGTGTGTGTGTTTCTGCATGCACACAGTTCCACCGTGTAGCTGCCGTATATGGGGATTTGTGGGACAGCCACAGACCGTACCTGCCAGGCTTAACAGATCACCGTCTCTGGCCACGGATACGGTACCTGTGCCTGGCAGGGGTGCTACTGACAGTATCAAGTATGAAGTCTGACTTGGTACTGTCCTCAGAGCTAGACAGATGTACACTGGACCCAGGTCCCTGCTGGGACTGGCCAGAGCCACATGCACGTGGTCTTCTAGGATGGTCTATGGACAGCCCACCCCCAACATTGCTGGGGCTGGTACTGGCACTACAGGAGCGGCTGTGACTTGAGGGATGTCCGCAGTGACTGCCAGCTGCTAATGTTGCTGGCATACATCCACATCGATGTCGCAACCATCCCACATTGTCCTGACACATGGACATGACATTGCAGAGGACATCTAACGTCTCACCCCAACGTCTATCAGCGACCTCAGTGTAATTACAGATGGCACCTGCTAGGTCATGGATACTGTCATTTAAAGCAGTGTTATGTGCCCTCTGTGCCCTTAATCCCTGTCTGGTGTACTGTTTCATACGTGCCTGTGCCTCCATGACAGACTGGAACATGCGTGAGGTTGTAAGACCTGTGGCATGTCTGCCAGGGGCATGATGACCAGCAGTGCTCTGACGAGAACCCCTGGACATCAGCCTGTGTGGTACCATTCGAGACATCTGGGTATGGCTGCTGTGCTGGAATGCATGTGCCATAGATACCACACTGTCCTGGCCAATGCCGACTGTACACTGTCCCTCAGCTAAGGGCATTAGTGATGGATGTATTGGCAGTATGAATGTGTGCATGGATGGGGTGGACACGTGTACTGTCGATTGGTGGCTCAACGACAGACTCTGGCAAACATGCCTGTGCCTCAACACACCTATACTCATTATCACTATTTGGATCAGTGACATCAGGTACCTGCTGCAGTGAACCAGCCCAACCTCAGCACCTGTGAGAGGAAGACAGGAAACACACTTTACGACCTGTACATGATGTCAGAACACATGCACACATGCACACATGAACACATGAACACATGCACACATGCACACATGCACACATGAACACATGAACACATGCACACATGCACACATGAACACATGCACACATGCACACATGAATACATGCACACATGCACACAAATACACTCACTAAAGCAGACACACACACACACACACACACACACACACACACACACACACACACACACACACACACACACACACACACACACACACACACACACCACCAGCAATCCAGAACATACTCAATAGCGGTTAATGGTGGGGTACAGTATCACAAGCCAGTCATATCACACATGTCAGCATGCAGGACGTGTGTTGCTCAACAGCATGCAGTGCCAGTGTTGACAGTCCTTGCTAATAACAGTATAAATGGCTTTGATGCATGTGTGTTTTTGTTCAGTGATTGGCCTCAGCCTGGAATGCAATGTGTACATGGACACAACATTACTGTGCAAGTCTTAAAAGCTCTTCAATGTCCTGTGCACCATCACTCACAGGTATACATACCATGGCTGGATGTGTATCTGTGTGTCACATAGATATCCATTCCTGATTCCTGTCTGTGTCTTTAGCAGATAATTGTGGACACAGGTCTAGCTCATGCATACTATGTGTACACACAGGATGAGTGGTGCATGTATACCTGATGGAATACCATTGCTCAGCATAGCCATTGTACAGTGGTTATGCTGAGTGTAGAACATATTGTGGACATGCCAGTGCCAGCCATGACATGGCATGCTACATCACAACTGCAACATTAAACATCACACATACCCACTGTGTGTCATGTGACCTATACACTCAATAGCATTACAAGACATATATGTGTCACTTTGTGCAAATGGTGATTGCTATGCATATTGTGTATAGGTGCATATGTTTGCACACACACAACATTGAGGTGTATAGCAGTGAATGCTATGTGTAGTACTGTGGTTGCTGTAACTGGATGGGGTGTAGTACCATGAGCCATCATCATGCAGCATCATGTGGTCACTCAAGGCTACTAATGTGTGCCAGACCAGCACCTAGCATGCTGTACCTGAACTGCAGTACCATGGCTACCTTCACCATTTCACAGCCAGTTGTTACATTGGTTTGTAAGGTGCCCAATAGGGAGCATTGCTTAACATGAATGTGTTATGTGTTGAAGAGTGTCGCACAGCCCCATGATAGGCCTCTACCCCTCAGGTATATTATGTGTGCTGTGTGGATGACATTTGGGATACTGGAGTGTGACCTTACAGCGGGTGTCTGAATATGCCATGTGTAGCATATTAACGTGCACTGTGTATGACAAAGTTGTGTATGTTGTGTGCATGTGTATCGACTCAGCCTATCCAATGTCCACTACAGTGTTGCCACAAGTGTGTGGGATGCTCTGTGTATTGCATGTGTTTGAGGCAGCTACTCTCATTACTGAGATGTGCATAGTCTCACAGCAAACATGCACAGCATGCATTATGTGTAGGTGTGTTACGTGTACATGGCCTACACCTCACCTATGACATGCACATTTAATTTGCAAAATTAAATGTAGAACACACTCACCAGCATGGGTCTGCTGCCTTGCTGTCACACCAGAGGGGACCTACAAGGAAATGAGATAGTTTGTCAGTGGCAACAACTGTGGCATTGCTACTGTGGGTTTGCAATCTTACAGTAGTACAACGGTTGGCAGTCACAGGCCTACAGATTATGTTCCAAATTATCAGTATTGCACAGCACCAGGCTCCACATCTTCTAACTACACAGTACACATCTCACATATGCATGATCTACCAATAGAGGCAACAGTAGTCTACAGATATGCCATGTTACCTGCATGCTCCATGTCAACTCGCTGGGTGGCTCCGGCCTCCATGATGATACATGTTTGCTGTTGATGTTGTTGGCCAGAAGCCACCAGGCTCAGGAGCAGCTCCTCCACTCTGGTGGAGGGGTGGATGGCTACCCCACCAGCTGTGGCAAGCTGTTGTCTACAGACATTAGACGCACTCTGCCAGACATGTCTAAGTAAATCACTGCAGTGATGCCATACCTGCTCATAGGTCCAGTTATGCATGCCTATGTCATTTACCATATGGACAACATCTTGCCACAGTGCAGTCCACTCATGCTGGTCCTGGCTGGTTCTTGAGAACAGCAGGGTGTAGTGCTGAACCAGGCTGGTTGTTATTTGTTCATCCTCTGCTAGGCTATAGGTAGGGTTGTGATGGTGAGCCATGACTCTGGAAGACAATGAAACAATATGTGTGAGCAAGTCATGTGGCACACTTAACATTCTTAAGTACAGATATCACTGAACTGCCATATAGAGCAGCCTATTGGCTGTCAGAGGATACACACTTTCAATACCACATATCAGTGCTCAACCCACAACTGCCTGACAGTGCCTGGCATGCTTTATATATCAAACCATGTTCTGCACAGCAACAAAGTGAAACCAGAATGTAAGACTATACAACAGTACATGGCACACTGTATGCGACACAATGCACCACCTAGCCACAGGAGGTATATATCAAGCTAATGCATAAAGAAATATGTCATCCATTGCAATAATTGTAAAGTCCAGTTACAGTATTACCAGTATACCACACTAGTTGTTTGTGGCAAACCCCTGCCTAACATATGTGCACATTCGTTAATATAGGTGGCATACTGCTGTACTAGACTATACATGTTGCTAGATACGCACTTATATCCTGTAACACACATATGACCGAGGGCATGTTACAGGCATACCCACACACACATCAGTCATACATACAAGACATAACGGTATGGCACCCAGGTGAGGTTTACCTTGTACCATACAGTACTGTGTGTCAGTACTTACAAAACCTTATGCCTGCATTATGTAATCTGTGAGGAGTACAGGGAACACACAAAACAGTGGTTCCAAGCAATATGGACATACACCATACTGTGCTGTTTAGGCCTACAGTTTCAGGTAGTACTAAAGTTTATACGGGATTTGGATTCACCAGCAGTACCAATCAATAAGCACACATGTACTGCTTTAGCCTACAATGGCACACCCAAGTCGACACCAAGGGACTACGTCAGACCATATGCCATACTGCTTTTTCCTGCCTAGCAATAGCATACACATCATTTGCTGGGATCAGAGCTAGGACACAAAATACCATGACAGAAATAGTTTCCCACTAAGCTATCACACATATACAGAACTTTGACACATTCACCAACACATTCACCATCAAACTCAGTCAACCTCACATAGCAATTATTGCAACAAGTACATGTGGGTGTGTATCGGTTCATAGGTGGGTAATAGGCTATTGGCCCTAGGGCCTATAGAAGCCTAGCCATACGCTACCCTGGCCTTTGACACACATGTAATTTAATTTCACGTGCCCCTGTCAAGCAGAGCCACAGAGGTGATTTCCGGGGTGTATTTGCTATCTCCCATCCAATCATCAGGATTATTCATGACGACTGCTAATGAGGAGCTTTGTTTGATAGGTGGTTTGTTCCAGAGTATGGGATGTCTCTGAGATAGGAATTTATCCCTCCAGCATGTTCTGTTTATTGAGGTGACAAGGTTTAGGTCCCTAGAGCGTGTAGCTGGTAGGGATTGTGATCTGTTTACGTGGAGCATGTCCATCAGCTCTGGGTTTGACATAGCTTTGTATGTTAGGCAGAGATCACATCTGGGTAGGCAGTATGCGACACAGTCTAGCTGTGGTTTTGTGGGATGGTCTGCATAGGGCATCTGTTTGAGGCCGGAATTACTCTTTGTGAGGTATGTCTGTGGCCTTTCCAGTTGCTGTAGATGTCTTATGAGGCACATACCAAATGGACCATTGTACTCTGTAATGGGTTTTATGAGTGATGAGTAGAGGGGAACACTGACCTATATTTCCCTGGATGACACACCTTATGTGATGAGATGTGCCACGTAGACAGATTACATGACTAGTGTGGCACTGTGATTATCACAGGGGAGACTACTGTCCACCTGTGTCCCATGGTCTCTTATCACACTTTCGGTGTTAAGTAGACTACCACCTATGTGGTAGTTCATGGGTACAGAGTTTTTGCCTAAAGGGATGCCAATGCAGTTTCAACATTGAGCTTGAGTCCATGGCTTTGTCACCAGGCATCTGTCGCAGTAAATATGACCCTATCTCTCTCTCTCTCTATACACATATATATATATATATATATATATATATATATATATATATACACACACACATACATATAAACATCCATTGGTGTACATATAGATATACATATAGGCACATATACAGTCCACCTTTCATGGTGGGAATATCAATTATGCAAAGGTTGTGAGGTATACAGTTATGTAATAATATTGCACAGTCTTGTGCGGAATGCATTGAAGGTGTTCCCAGCCAATGTAGCTTTAGCAGGCCTCACTGGCTGCAACACTGCAAACCTGACAAATTATACTCACAGTGTTTAACCACCACATGTCATATACCAGCACTGTATGCTGTCTTGTTTGCCACACACTACAACCTACATAGAAATATGCAGATAACAACCTTCACCAACATATATATATGTCCACCCTTCACAAACAGTTGCAGTATGTCCCTTGCTCTGTGCACATGTACAGATGCTAATATATCTGACACAGAAAGATCTCTCCGTATGTGTGTGCCATACACACACAAGGTCCACACTGTTGTAAGTCCATGGACTTCACGGCTGACCTGTTGGGCCTTGCTGCAACATGAACAGGTGTTGCATGTGAGCACACAGTAATATTAGAGGGTGTATATATAGCTGCAAATGCTAGATAAGCATACTAGCCTGGTACAGCAGTTGCCAATGCTAAGCTACACGTTAATATGACTATCATGCATTTGTTACTCTGTCACATCCATGTTTATATAGCTGTATGCACTACTCCCCCAAACAGCCATTGTACACACTACTGTACAGAACACAGATAACATGGATCAGATGTTTGACATTTAATGCTGAGCTACATATGTCACAGTTATGTCCCACTGCACACAGCTACACACTGATTTGTCCATGGCAGTAGTTATGCAGGGCATCTGTGCATAGATACGTACTGCTGCCACATATGGATGATTCAAAGTATGTAGAGTACTCTTCTAAAACATCTACTACATGCCAGTAAATACATATCTATTACATACCTTTCCTTTGTATGTGTTTGTATTGTACAGTTCCATGTGTCTTTTTTTTTGTTTTGTTTTGTTTTTTTTATTATTTTTTTTCTGTTGATGTTGATGTAGATGTCGGTGTCTGTCTGTCTGTCTGTCTCTGTCTCTGTGTCTCTCTCTCTCTCTCTCTCTCTCTCTCCGTAACAGCAATGGAATGATTGCATGTGTGGACAGCAAATACTGCCTGCTTTTATAGGTATCTGCACATGTGCATGTGATGGCCTCTGCACCAATTGGTGGCCACCATTTGGTAATTGCATGCAGCCTGCTGTGTGGTGATTGCAGTACTCACTGTCATAGCAACCCAATGCTATAAATTGCTAAGTCAGGTAGGCGTAGCCCTTTCAGCTTTCCAAAGTGGGGCCCATGCTTGTTTGCTGTGGACACCGTTGTGTAAGTCAGAAGGTTGGTATACTTCTTATATCTGAAGCTAGGGGTGTAGCCAGTGATTTGAATGTTGTACTCAGACCTGAATGTTGCCACTTCCAGTACACAATTGTCAGTGTAGAATTGTACTCACCCCTACAACTGCTAACACAAGATACATGGGAGTATGTAGTCTCTTTTCTACTTATACAATTAGCTGCTATACATAAGTAGTTATTGAGATGTATTCATTTGGCACATGAACTGTTTGTGAACTGCTATACTGTGAATATTAATGTACTCACTTCTGCACAGTTTCTGCTTTTTTATTGTTGACATTAGCACAGGATGCTCAAGAAAACTGGACAATTACAGTACTGAGTATGCCTACCTACATCCTTGGTGGACCTTAAACACACAGGTATTTTGTACATTTGGGTGGGGATTGTCCTGCTATGATATTGTGTGGGGGTTGTAAAGTGCTGCTATAACATTATTTACTGCTAGAATGGCTGGTTCTGTTATCACAGTCATGTAATGCTATTCCACGTCAACTGCTGGTAAAGTTCCACAGAACAGGTTTTGTGTTATGGCATTCCTATCTTTCCTTTACATTTATTCATACTGAGGCATGCTATATCTATTTCAGCAACAACCTGCTGTATATCTACTGTGGCTTAGTGGTACTTCATGCAGTCTAGTGTGTCCGGGGTTTGAGACTGACAGAGGTGTTTTATTTTGCTGCTGATAAGAACAAGGGCCCTCACATGCAGGGTGAATAAGGCACTTTTAAGCAGTTGTAAGTGGGTTTGCGTGGGTTTGCACGAAGCTTGGCAATACTTAGCTAAGTGCACATAAGCGCACACTCGCGCAAACCCGCTAACTACTGCTTAAATGTGCTTACTCCTGCTAACTCCCGCACTCATTTCTTTGAAAGAAAAGAAAATAGGGAGACAGGAAATTGGTGAAAAGAGGGCACAAAGAGGGAAAGACAGTGGGGAAATCAGCTTGGGATGTGCAGGACAGGTGTAGGGAAGGTCCATAGCTGCCCATTTCTTTAACAGCAACAGCTGTGCACATGCTAGAAATTTGGAGAGAAATATGAAACCTTCCACCCCTGAGAGAGGGGTGAGGACAACAAAGTATGTTGTACTGCCAATTAAATATCAGTTTATGTGCCCAGCAGACATGTGTGCAAAATGGGCAGCTATGTATGGGGCGTAATTTTTTTTTTGGGAGCAGATTGCCCTTTTTTTTTCAGGTGAGAGTGGAATGTGGGGTAGGGGAAGTGGGTATATTTGGCAAGGTAGGTTGGGGAGGTAAACAGACAAGACAAACAAGACGCATACAGGGGCAGAATATGACACATGTGTTGGGTGAATACCATTGACGGGGAAGGATGTTTGGAAATCGCAAGCCCATGAGCCCACAGATGGCAACAGGGGAACTGAGATCCCCAACCATGGGCAGTCACAACTGCACCTTCACAGCCCAGAGGGTGGTTCTGCTGAGGGCTGCATAGGATGGGGCAGGCTCTCCCATGAGAGGCACCACACGTGCCTCAAGCTGGCATAGGGGATCAGCGACTGAACGCTCGATCTCCCTACACACCACAGCCCGGACCGTTCAGAGGGTGAAAGGTGGCCCTCCTCTGGCCATGCTTGCACAGGGGGGATGAGCCCCATCCCCTGCAGTGCTTCCACACAAAGGTGACACAGGGCCAATGGAGGAGGAGGTCTTGGGCTGGGCACCGGACCTGCTGGTGCAAGGTGCCATCGCCAGCTGAGGTGGGACAGGTGGGTCCACTGGGACCGGCCTTCCTATACGTTCTATGTTTAGGAGGATTTAATGACAATATGGGTTGTTAATAGCCAACAGCATTCCAAATTAGTTGTAACAGCATGCAGTAGTATTCCCATTAACCCAACACACCAGAGTTCCAACAGTTGAATAGCAAGCATAACACATGCATATATAGAACAACAGTGGACATTCCAACAGCATGCAGGATTGATTGGTGGCAACAGGCCACCAAGATTGTGGTATTTGAACAGGGCACATGCTTCAAAGTAAATGCAGATATTTATAAACCAATAGGACATATGTCCCAACAAATGTTTTGAGATTAGACATACCCATTGACGTGTGGAATTGCATTGTTTATGCACATACAGTAGGGTATAAAAGATACCTCCATTAACAACTTATATGTACTTATAGTTTACACTACATTCCTATTGACCGCAGGTATATATCCCCTACATGTATTATTACACTAGGCAATGTCCGTTAAATTGTGAAATAGGTTTTCTAGTTCTTTATATACCTGACCTGTATCTGACATACAGACTGTCCAAGATGCAGATATTACTGCTACGTATTTATATATTTTATTTATATTTATATATCAACATATCTAGAGGTGACATTATCAATTATATTTTAGCAGTCCCCTACATTTATAGCAGCACACTGACATTTCTGGGGAACACAATAACAAGCTACTCATGTGCCAGATTAACCTATACATGGCAGCCATTAACCAACAGTTGAGGACTGTATATATGCTTAACAGCTACTGGCACTCACTTCATCAACTTTGTATGGGCCTTTCCAAGTGTGGGTTGACATTGCTTAATACAACAGTGCTATTTCTATAATGCAAGAGTACAACAACATATCGAGGAAAGTGACATGGACACACTCCAGGAATTATACCTTTATTAATTATATTACACACTTTTCTAGGGGCTTTCTCATTTATTTGATATTACAGTGCATGCAGCAGACTTATTCAAGACATATTAAACCTTTATTAATGGGTTACAACACTCTTTTTCATGCTTTCTCACTTATTTTATATAACAATACATGCATAATAATTACTAACCTGCCTGGTGGCGCAGCCTTAGCAGCCTATCTGCATAGGCTTGCTGATTCGCAACATGGACACCTGCAGCTGTGAAGTAAATGAAGTGATATTGAGACATATACCTATCCATAATATAGACTACAATAGCAATTCTTACATACCTCATTCCATGGCTACCTACTCAATAGTGGGGCATTTTCCATCCCACAGGCCTCCTGTATCCACTGGTTCAGTCGGTCCTCCTTACGTCTCTTCAGGTCTGAGTAGTGGTGTCTGACCTCCTCACCAGTCCGAGGGATGCCTGTGCTAGATGATTCCAGGCTTTTGCTTTGTATTTAGTGCCCTGGAACTGGCCCTGTAGGAGTCTGTCATCATGATTATGGACGAGCAGTCAAACCATCATTTTTGACTCCTCAATGCCCCACCGTTGCGCTCGAAAATGAGAGCCCTCTCCAACACTGGCCATGCTATCTGCAGATGGGAGCTACAACAAGTTATGGCAAGTATTCCTGCCTATGGGGCTTAAATATGCCTCATTTCCCGCACTTATTTGTGATTGGCCGGTTTTGAAAAATCTCAGCTGAAAGCACACCTGCTTAGCACTGGGTAAACTTTCATTAATATGTATGTGTGTGTGTTGAAAGTGCATGCATATTACAAGATGTCATGGCTTAGTGGTTCAGTACTGTGATTATGGTGTACAGAATCCTGGGTTCGAGGCCTGTTATTGCTTTTTATTTTACTATTGGCCAAACCAGCTAGGAGGTGTGGCTGTGTTTAGCCGACTTTGCTCAACTTTGCCCAACGTTGCTCTACGGTGCTCTATGTTGCCCGATGTTGCCCGACGTTGCCCAACATTGCGCTAGTTAGCGCGGTGCGCAGCTACATGCAAACATGTTTTGTTTGCACTAGTTGGCGCGATGCGCAGCTCCGCGCAAAGCCATTGCGCTAGCTAAAGCAGTGCTAAGCTATGAGCAATTATACTTAAATGTGCTTAATACTGGTAAACTTTGTTTAGCAGTGCTTCACATTGCTTAAGATACATTACTTATGCATTCATCAGTAAGCATAACCATTTCACCTTCTTATATATATATAATATATCGTTCACTACTACATAGGCCATTTCTTTGCTTTTTACTAAAATTTAAAAGATAAATGTAAGGAATTATTTTTCTATACAGATTTCCTACAGAAAATAGAAAGGGGAGTGGTGGGACTCAAAGTGGGAATGTCTCCTCTTTGTGAGAAGGCTCTACCACTACGCTTTTGCTATTTGGCTTAATTTGCATATAAGTTTCTTATTATCCTCTTCGATCTCTAAACTGCTAACTGTAGCTAAGCAATGAGCAAACCCATGCAAACACGTGCAAATACGGGCAGCTATTTTGGGAATAATAAAAAAAAATAAATAAAAGTTTTACATTTTATAATTGTACAGGGGTTTAGAATGTGGGGGAGTGTAGTGTTGGGTATGTACATATTTGATCGGACTCGCTCATGTAAGTTGACATTTGCCGATTGAGGGACTTGCAGGGGCATGGATTTTTGGACTGCTCGGCAGTCCAACACGCCCCCTGCACTTGTGCATGCTCTGTGTTAGCCTTAGAGTTGAGTCAGCGCGCCCTCATTAATATGCATGGTGCACTGACGTCTTCCTCTTAGTCTGCAGTTTCCGTGTAAGACTTATTTAGTCTTACATGAAAGATTAGTGAATCCCGGCCTATGTGTTTTACATTTATATTGCTGTCATTAAAACACTTTTCTATTTATTTTACTTTTGGCTAGTGCTGTTTGATTTATTTGCTGTTCATCCATTTAGTTTTGATTGTATATCCTCTACTAATTGATATACTGCATGTTTCAACAATGCTTCCAAAAGTCAGTGGATAACTTGATACTGCTATTTATTTTCTTATAGAAAGACATGAAGAATTAAAAATAGCAGCCCAAAATATTTTAAATAGGCAGCATGAAAGGGTGTTACATAAGCTAACATGATATGTAAAACTGCATACTCTAAATTACATTGTTTGTTTAATATTTTATAACTTATGACACCAGAGTTCACTCAGGTACTGTTGCAATGTGCCTCTCTTGCCTTTAAGCTTTCACCATTTTTAATTTATGTTTTTTTTTCAAAACTTTGATATAACAGTACAAACAATGGAGTGCTACTCTTCCCCATGCACACTATATAATGATGTTGCAGTTATGACGCAACAGAAAAAATGCATGCCACATAATGCAAATATGTAGTAAACACTTTACTGAGGCTCAACAAATGATACACGACCACAAAAATGGTCACAATGTACCGTGCCCTACACAGAGATTTGGATCACTATGCCATCTACTGACATTATTTTCTGTTCATTCATCTATTTATTATTTACATTATTAGACAGTAAGATCTGCACCATAGAACCTTGTGTACTTAGATCTATAATGCAGAAATACAACAATAGTTGTTCTGCCTTGCAATATTCGTAGATCACAAGCCCTATGAGATACAATGAGACCAAGAACAAGTGAATAGCAATCCAGTATGTTGGGAGCCCAATCCATGAAAAATATGTATAGAAAATGGATCTGCTTTGTAATTTCAAATTTTCATAATGCCGAACTGCAAAAAACTGAGACTATAATGCCGAAAGTTTATTACACTGAAACTCCATAATCCTAGATTTGAAAACCCCGAAACTGTAAAGTATCGAATTTTGTCATTATGTCTGTATAACAAAGTACCTTATCCTCAAGGTAGTGTGATCTCGGAGTTGGTATATTTAATTTATGGGGTGTGTGGTGGGTGGAGTCCCCACATGGGGGTGTAGGGGGGGCTTGCCCACCTGCTAAAGCATAGTAAAAAACATAGTTATATAATGTCAGTTGGTTTGTTTTTATCTTGAAATAGAAAGAGTATGTTTAGCTCCCACAGGGTCTGTTTTGTGGTGTTTAGGTAAAGATTTTAGCATTTTGTAGCCATTATGTAGAAGTAAAGTGATATCTCTCTGTTTATATACATGTGCCAATTTCTGCTTACAGCTGTTGTAATTTTTAATGTAGTTTTCCTTGTTGATTGTAATGTTGAAGTTGTATTAGTAAAAATTGTTTACTTTTTTGGGATATTTCTGTAATGAACTTCTCTCCCAACCTTAGCTTTGCGTGTATCTTAATGGTAACCAATTTGTTGTATGTTTTAATGTGCAGTGTCTTAAAGGCATTTGGTATTTCAACATTCATGATTCAGAATCGCGAATGTTGAAATACCAAAATGCCTGAAAGCTATAAATAGGAGTCTATGCCTTTATTGTGTCGATTTTGTGTAGTTCAGCATTATGGGAATTCAAAATTACAAGGTAAATCCATATAAAACAGAGTCACTGCATACAACCAGGCATCTACAGTGGAAGAACATATGCTATATAAGCAAGGAACACTTAGGCATAAAAGCAAAATATACAGTAAGAGGCAAACAAGGAAACAGAGAAGCAAATGTTACAGCTAGCATCCAATGAATGGCATGAATACAATTTCCCTGATAGTTTGGAAGTATGTTTTACATTTATCGCTTCTATTTTGAAACTGTATTTGTGTGAGACATTTTGTTACCAAGTGGTGTTTACTTTGCCTTGCAGTTGTGCAACCACTGAGTTGGTTAATGCAAGTAACAGGAATGTGGGGTATGACGTTGCTCAGATTTGGGCTGACTGGAAAACATGATTTATGTTAGGTGAAATTTTTGATGGATTTTTTTTTTTCAGCAAGCAGTTTGCTGTGGAGGATTAAGCTTCAATTTTTCATAGTGATTATTAAGCAAATAGCAGCAATAGCTTATGGGAAACAATAGGATATGTAAATGTGCACTACGGCACTGAAAACAAATTTAATTAAGAATTGATTCTTTCCTGACCAGTGCAAGCTAAAAATATCCTGACATACATACACCCAGTAAAACTCTGACAGTGCGTTTCATATTATACAGCAAGCTACTTAGCTGATGCCATCACCCAAAGGCACTGTATCACCTCGACACAGCCATCACACTGTGAGCCTAATAACTGCAACATGCTGTCTCATTTGCATAGTCAGGATAATTTGTACTATTCATATGGCTTCCTGGCTTGTCAAGTCTTTAATATTGTACACTGGCTACTGTCGCAGAAACTCCTGAAACAAATAACAATTGTATTCATTTTTCTCTCTCATTTTAGCACAAATGTTATAACTGGCCCTAGCTAGCTGCCATTTAGTCTCTTCGGAAACTGAAGTTTAGTAACAGACAATGTTTTTGATAGTTATAGACGTGCTTTTGTTAATGGCAAACTAAGTACTAATGGAACAGCAGAGCAATCTTAGCCTTAAAACGTCAAACATATTTATTGAGAGCTGTAACATGCCATGGAACATAAAACCTTGGCAAGCAAATGGTATTCTGCAGGCACTGCTGTCTGTCTGTGCCATACTAGTCAATATTAAGGCAGAGGAAAGAGAGTGTATGCAAACAAGCCTTGAGGTCAGTAAATCAGTTAACAATGCAGGGGCATAATAAGTAAATGGCAAATAATTAAAGTCTCTGTGAGTGTAAGGTAACTGTGTTCCATCAACATTAGATATCAACCATTCACAAAACGGGTCTGCCCCAATAAAAAAAAGTATCTCACTCAAATGCCCAAAACTGTAATCATTAGATCACTCTTTCCCATTCTGCTGATTGGTATAATCACCTCCGATCATTGCTTAAAGAAAAGGAAAACATACATCTTTCATACAAAGCATCAAGTAGTTATCTCCTTTTTTTTCCTTTAAAATAAATTATAGACAAGTGCACTTTCCAGAACAGAATGCTCAAGCCTGTATGATTGATCTACTTGTGTTTTGACGGAAAACCTACTGCAGTCATGCTTGCATATTGTCAGAAATGTGTATTCAGCAAAACATAATCCTTGATCCTATCAGCTGTATATAATGCAGGTTTTTCAGCTCATTCATTAATGAAACATCTCATCTTTCTTAGAGAAGAAACAAAACAGAGATGCATGGTGATAGCTGTCTCCAGCATTAAAGCAGAGGACTGACTTCTCTCTGTTATGTGTGAACAATAAAAAATAAAATCACTTAAGCATACAGTATTAAGCAACAGTAATAAACAATCCAAAACATCAGATGATAATTCCTCTTCTATGAAGGTACTGAATAAATACATTCAAACAGGCTTCTGTCCACCAACTGGACTTCATCAGATAAGCTTGGCTATTGAAAATCATTCAGTACTTTCATTGAAGAGGAATTAAAATCTGAAGTTCTGGTCTATTACTGTTGCTTAATACTGTAACATTTAAAGGTTTTGATTTTTCATTGTTCATAATTAAAAAGTGAAGTCAGTCCTCTACCTTAAAGTTGGGAACAGCTATCTCCTTGCATCTCTATTATTGTTTTTGCACTTGTTTGTCTAATGACTCACTTTTAGTGATAGACAGGGTTCCTAGATGAGAGGCAAATTTACCAGAGTCATTGGTGATCTTTGTCATTTGATTTATCTTTCTTGGAGAATATGGAAAACAACATAAGTCTCAAAGTAAAATCATTGCTACAGCAAACTATAATTCAAAACAGCACAATGGATCTACTACTTTTGATCGACAGCACATTTGATCGAAACTCATTTGATCGACAGCACATTTGATCAGAAACCAGTATTCATGGAAATTAACAGGGATTTGTCCCCCTCCCCAAAGTCATGCATCACTGGAGTTGATATATAAAGGTGGGGGGGGTGTGGGGGTCGAAGACCCCCACCTATTTTCATTTAAAATATATATATTTTCTTTTATTTTCTTCTTTTAAAGGAAATTAGGTGGGGAGCTTCGACCCCCACATCCACTAATGTGGGGGGCTGTGCCTCCCACACCCCCCTACCTTTATATATCATCTCCAGGGTCGCACGACTTTGGAGAGGGGGACAAATCCCTGTTAATTGCCATGAATACTTTTTTTTGATCAAATGTGCTGTCGATCAAATGAGTTTCAATCAAATGTGCTGTCGATCAAAAGTAGTAGATCCAGCACAATACAGTAGTTTTTGTAGGGGAAACTGCAACCTCCCAGCACAACCCTTTGTAGTGTGGGCATTGCCCTCATACCTGTCTCTATATAATACTGATGTCTCACAAACTCAGTGAACAAGGAAAGTAGTTAAAAAAACTTACCTTTCCCTTTTTGTCCGATTCATGCGACCTCACTAGAGTACATAAAATATGACAAAATGCTGTGATGTTCACAAATATTAACACCATGAGAAAACAATGTCACATAAGCAAGATTCTGAGATACAGCAACAGAACACAGGGTGAAAAGCAGTGCTTCCTTTTCAGGAACTACTCTGTATCAAGTCATATCCTACAGTTGTGCAGAGCTTTTGACTTATCTGAGAAGCCATGTCAAGTGTAATGAACCTAGTAGCATGCAGGTTTGTTACAGCTGGTTGAGGCAAAAATATTGTGCCATACACCATTGTAGTGTTGTATACCTTACATATAATGTGATTAGCCACAACATTTGTTCATCTTATATTGTGTCACTCATGTGTTTCTTAAGTTGTATGCTTGATAAGTTGCAGTCAGTTTTTTTACCCCCCCCCCCCCGAGAAGATTGTTAGGGATTGTGTGTTGAGTGCAATCAAATAAACATTATTTTGTTGATGAACATATCACAGTGTTAGTCCCAACTTAAGCATATCAGATGGCGAATTAGTACAGCATTTGTATTAGGATTTCTAAGACCCATCTAGGACCACAGCTGTTAATTCCACTCCTTTCCATACAAACAGAGCTATGCTTAAGAAGCAGGTGCAAAAAAAAAAAAAACATGACCACCCACAAGCATGATTTTTCATATGCCAAAAATGAGGTTGTATTACATGCCCTTCATCTCCATAGTAGATGCCCCTTTGCAGTCCATTCTGCTGCCAGCCTCTTTGTAGATTTCTAGGTTCATATTATACTAGGCTGATGACCATAGAGTTTTTTTTTTAAGCCTAGCCATGCATTCCAAATGTATCTGAAGAGTATAGGAATCTTAAGGTTACTTTAAGGCATATATGTAGGTTAAGGTTTGGATGTTCAAGCATTTACAGGCTGCCTCTGTCCATTAAGGGAAATAGATGCCAGACCAGGGGATAATTTCCAACTGTCCATCCACTGGTTCAAATTATGCTTGAAATGGGTTAGGGAAAAACTCTGCTTCACATGTTCCAAAGAACATGTATTCTCTGAGACACTTCAACATGTCCTTTTTATGCTGTATGCAAGGTAAGTCCATAGATCGGGTGTTTATGATGCCGTTTGTTTTGTAGATATGCAGAAGGTCCATCAGAGTGGGATACAAGGATGCCATGTATGCCAGGCATAGATCATCCCTCAACAGTCTGTTTGAGGGTGAGTACAGGCATACAGGGCTCTATATAGCTAATAAATTTGCTACATTTGTTTTTTTGATTGTATCTGCTTTATTTTCTGAAAAAAACGAAAAATACAAAAAAAAAAAATACTTGTTTTCCCAAGTTTCTAAGCTAGTATAGTCCAGTTTTCAGGTTAGTGCTGAATTCAGGGCTGTGTTCCATGTTTCTGTATTTGCCCATACCTCACTTGGATAGAAGGAAGTTTCTCTGTTCACTGTGAGAGAGGGAGCTTTGAGCGGCCTATCTGTCCCTGGAGGAGTGGTTTTAGCCCAGAAATTAGTAGTTTATTGGCCATTTTGGGATAATTTCTATCTCTTTCATTTCCCTACTATAAAACCCACATTTGCGAGGTTTTGGGGCTAGTATAAACCTCAGCAAGCTCCTGCCTGGTGCCCTGCAGAGTTCTTCAGCAGCAGAGAGAGACAAAAGAGAGACTTTGGAGGGATTAAGTATCATTTTTCTGCATTTTCTTGCTGCCTTTAGCTAATTCCGCCTAAAATGCAGATTTTCTAGAGTTTCTGTGATTTAAACAGCTTGTTTCAGCTACATATTGTACTTATTTTACTGTCTGCACTTTACCAAAGTCATTTTTGTGTTTAAATTACCTGTTTAACTGTTGTAGGCTACACACTCAAGTGTGATAGCCATTTCTGTGCATTTAAAGTGTTTTTTTGATTGTATCTGCTTTATTTTCTGAAAAACAAAACAAAACAAAAAAAAACAAACAAAAAAAAATACTTGTTTTCCCACCTTTCTAAGCTAGTATAGTCCAGTTTTCAGGTTAGTGCTGAATTCAGGGCTGTGTTACAAGTTTCTGTGTTTGCCCATACCTTACTTGGATAGAAGGAAGTTTCTCTGTTCACTGTGAGAGAGGGAGCTTTGAGCAGCCTATCTCTCCCTGGAGGAGTGGTTTCAGCCCAGAAATTAGTAGTTTATTGGCCATTTTGGGCTAATTTCTATCTCTTTCATTTCCCTGCTATAAAACCCATATTTGCATGGTTTTGTGTGCCAGGCAGTGCCAGTTAGCTAGGGTATAACTATTCCCGGCTCCACAAAGTCTACTCTTCAAATTTCCCTTGGAACTAGATAAACTTTCAGCTTAAGTACTCAAACCATTCACTTCTCATCCCAGCACTTGCTCAAAACTCATAGCAAGCACTAATAAACCTTAGCACTAGACCTCCCTATACTGTAGAGAAGGACAAGACTCTCTATTCAACCTTACCAGCCAATCAGTAAAACAGTTCACTGTACCTATCCAGGCATGTCCAAAGGGCAGTTTCAGGTGTACTCTCTGGTCTAACTGGTAAAGCTGGGCATTTTGAGGCAATGTTACAATTGCCTCATGTGCACAGACAACCCTCTCCTCCTTCCACCAAATACTAATACATGCGTGAGATGCAATTATACAGCCAAACTGGAGCCTAAGCTCTCTCAACCCAAGACTGGACCAGTCAGTCAAGAGGAGAAGGGAACTACTTGCATCACACCACCAGTCTCACATAGACCTATGAAACCAGCACCAGCAAAAAACACACATAAATACATGAAAACATACTTGGATAATAATAAAATCTGCAAAAGCAACAGAGACCTCCAAAGCAGACATCCAAGCAACCACCACCCCCCAACACAAACCATGAAACATATACTTCACAAAACTAGTGTGCCATGCAATTACAGCCCTTAAAGCAAAATAACATACCCAACACACTAGTAATAGGTGACTCTATAGTCAGGAACACTGACGTCCCACTCACTAGGGTGAACAAGGAGAAGGTTACTGTTAGCTGCCTGTCGGGTGCCAGGATCTGCCACATAACACAAGCACTCAGGTCACTCCAGAACAAGTACAAAAATGACCCTGTCATTGTCCATGTTGGTGTGAATGACCAGAGCCGTACCTCCCTGGACTACATGAAAAGAGACATGGAGGAGCTCTCTGATCACGTTGCCCAGGCTGTATGACCCTGACCCTAAGTAGTATCATGCCTTCACCAAGAATGATACCATGGGATAGAGAAAAAATTATCAATTTCAACAATTGGCTAAGCTTCTGGTGTCATTCAAAGGGGATCCAGTGTCTGTCAGCCTGGGATGACATGCTCGACAAGCCACGCTGCTTTGCTAGAGACAGCTTGCACCTGTCACCCTTAGGCTTTCGAATACTGGCCAAGGCTCTTGCCACCCCCATAGTGCCTTTTTTAGGCAAGGCTGAAAAGACAAACCCACTGCAGTAAATAGTGCAAGTAACAAAAAACTGAGGGTAATGCTACTCAATGCCTGAAGTCTAAACCTCAAAATGACACAATTGAGGCACTCCTCAGTGTGGAGAAAATTGATATATGTGCAGTAACAGAAACCTGGTTTAAGGCTCCACAGAGAACCCCAGCACTACCAGGCTACAACTCATACCATACATTTCAGCCACAAAACCCGGACCAAAATACAAAAGGCGGGGAAGTATCCATATTCATCAAGGATAACCATACCTCCAGGTTAGTGGCATGGCACGATGCTTCAGAGACCATCCACATCCAACTAACAACTGGCAAAACTGCTATTCAAATTATAGCTTGCTACAGATCACCCACCATGTCTCAGGACCCCCACTCCGCTTTCCAGGAAACACTGGGAAACATAAAGGTCCTATCAAACACCGTGATATTGGGTGATTTCAATTACCCAAACATTAACTAGGACAACTACTCAAGTACAAACTCCCTTTCTCAACATTTTCTAGAATTTATAAACTCAAATGCCCTGGATCAACTGATCAACACCCCCACCAAAAGTGACAACATATTGGACCTGGTCATCACCAACATGGGCGACCACTGTTTCACACCAGATGTCAACCCCTCATTGGTTAGATCTGACCATAAACTAATCACTCTGGATATCCACATTCCGCCACCATCCCCGGTCAAAGAAACCACCATGAAAAACTTTTCAAAAGCAAACTTCATGTTACTTAAGACTGATGTGGAAAGTTTCAAAGCTCCCATGCTAAAGGATAACGCTGTCCAAGCTGCAAAATCCTTTACTAATGCACTCTATGGGTACCTCCAAGAATGCATGGATCATGCTATCCCAAACAAAACCAAGATTCACTCATCCAAGAAAAGGAAACCAGTCTGGTGGACCCCTGCCATAAACAAGCTATACAATAGAAGGAGGAAACTAGTACAGAAAAGAGTAAAATCCCAAGAAGGGAAGGCATCCCTGATCAGTATCAGCAAGAAACTACATTCCCTCATAAAATCATCCAAGGCTAGCTTCGAAAGAAAAATTGTCATGGACTCCAAAGATAACCACAAGGCATTCTTTAGCTATGTCAAGAATCTAAGTGGCAATTCTCAGATCTGCTCAGAGTTACTGCAGAATGGCACAAAATACACTGAACCAACCGATATAGCCAACATCCTGGCAGACAAGTTCAGTGCAAACTTCATCCCCCTCTCACCCCAAAAGGGCTCATAACTATACAAGAAGAATGTAGTGCCCCTAAAATCACAGACACTCAGGTTAAAACAGCTCTCTCCAAAGCGAAAAACACAGCATCAGTGGGACCAGATGGTGTCCCAGGCTGCATCCTACACGAGCTCAAAGATGAACTAACCCTTCACTTAAACACACTGTTTAAACTCAGCCTTTCCACAGGCTATGTGCCCAATGAGTGGTGCACAGCAACAGTTATTTTGCTCCACAAAGGTGGAGCCGCAATAGACCCTGGGAACTATCGCCCTATAAGCCTGACTAGCTTGGTCTGCAAAGCTATGGAGTGCACCATCATGGATCTCATTAACAGAGACATTGGGAACCTCCAAGCACTGGACCCTACCTAGTTTGGTTTTGTTAAGGGAAGATCACACCTCCTAAACCTGGTGGACTTTTTTGAGACAGTTACCAAGGCTATAGACAAGGGAAAGGTGGTCCACACAGCCTACCTAGACCTCGCAAAGGCATTCAACACCATTCTCCACTCAGGTATTATAGACAAGCTCACCAGCCTGAACATAAACCCCTACATCATGAGATGGGTTGCCAACTGGCTCACGGACAGAACCCACATGGTAAGAGTTGCGGGAGCTAGGTCTGACTCTAAACCGGTTGCAAGTGGCATTCCCCAGGGTTCAGTCCTAGAACCCCTCATGTTCGACATATACTTCTCAGAGGTACAGGCAAGCACAGGAGGACTATGGCTGACCAAGTTTTCAGACGACTGCAAACTAGGGGCTATAATTGACTCTCCGGCTGACACAGACATCCTCCAAAAGGGTCTCACTGAGACAGATACCTGGTGTCAAAACCATGGCCTCAAGCTTAATGCCATAAAGTGCATAGTCATCCCCTAGAGTACAATGCCCCATTTGGGATGTACCTTACAAGACACCTGCAACAACTGGAAAGACCACAGAAGTATCTCACCAAGAGGATCACTGGCCTCAAGCAGATGCCCTATGCAGCTCATCTGAAGACACTCCAGCTGTACTCGGTTGCATACCGCCTACTCCAAGGTGATCTCTGCCTGACATACAAGGCCATGTCCAACCCAGAATTGATAGACATGGTCCACCTAAAGGAAACCATATCCCCTCAAGCCACACGCTCCAGGGATTGAAACCTCACCACAACACTAAATAGGACATTCTGGAGGGATAGATTCCTGTCCCAGAGACTTCCCATGCTCTGGAACAAGATTCCAGTCTACATTAGGTAGAGCTCCTTGCTAACCCTCTTCAAGAGAAATCTTGACGAGTGGATGGGAAACAGAAAGTTTACCCCAGGGATCACTTCAATGGCTCTGCTGGACAGAGGCACAAGGAACTAATCTAAGGGGGCAGCGAAAGCCAACACATTCCAGCTAGGCTTATAAATGCCTTCAGGCAGATAGCCTAGTACCTACCTATGAACCTCTGAACATATTTTAACACTTTTGTAGTTGGATCCATTTACAATTAGTTTTACACATTATTTTGTACCATCTTTGAAGTTGCAGACATAGCTAAAGAAAGCCTTATGGTTGTCCTTCATGTGCGATGCTATTTTTACCTCAAATATGGCTATGGTAGACTTGATTTGTCTTCTGAGTTGTTTGCTTTGATTAGTAAGTCATTATCCTGTTGGACATTGCACTTTCTAATTGTTGCAAAGACTGGGTAACAAAGTCCAGGAATCTCTGGGCCTGCATGTTTGGGGTCCTGTATGCTTGTTTTTTAGTCTATATTGGGGTAGTTAAAGTCGCCCATGAACATAGTATTAGGTTAAATGGTGAGTGGCTCCAGTAAGTTTCAATTTGTGTCATGGGTTAGCTGGGTCATAGAGGGGGATCTATTGCGTACAAGGAAATGTTATGGAACTTTGCCTAAGGTGATTTGGACATGGTGAAGCTCAAGTATGTCATCCTGTTTGATCAGCCTTGAGGTATGATTATTTTTTATATAAATCAAGATATCATCAACACTAGTCCCTGCCTGTGCAGTACCAGGTCTAAATGTATGGAAGGCACTGTAGCCCTGCACTGCTGGGGAGTGCTCATTGGCCTTAAAACATGCCTTGGTAGCTGCACAAACATCTGTATTCTCCAAAGTAAGGAGAGCCTGGTAGGGAGTGGATTTTCTTGATAAGGTTCCTGGCAGTGAGCAGTAATATCTTTAGATTTTCTGCATTTGGTTTACTATGTCAGAGGTTTTGTCAGTCTGGCATGGCCTAAAAAAGGCACAATTGGTGAGGCCAGTTTTTTAGCCAATATTCAAAAGCCTAGAGGGAACAGTGACAGACCATCCCTTAGCAAAGCTGTGTGGTCTATTGGCCATATGTTCCCATGCTGATAAATATTGTACCCCAATGGAGTGACACCAAAAAATAAGCCAATTATGAAAGTCAGTCATATTCTGTTTATATGGTGGCATCGACCTTGGAGAAGGTTGGATGCTGTTCAATGCTAGGCTCATACTGGCATGGGACACAATCCAAGAGCACAACCACATCTGTATTCATAAAGCCCAATGAGGTATGTCTCAGTTCATTCACACCCACATGGACTGTGACAGAGTTATACAGGCACTTGCATTTCAATGACTTAAGTGCATGCAAGGCATGACTGTTCCTGGCTCCTGATAGACAGCTGACAGTGACTCAATCCTTTCTTAGCCTAGTAGATGTGACATTTGTGTGTCTCACAATGGAGTCTCCTATGGTCAAAATGTTGGGTCGTCAGGTGGTATGCATTATGGGCTTAGAAGTTGAGACACTGAAGGATATGGCAGCTATGTGTCTTGTTTGGTGCTTTTGTTGAGAGTTATAGAGGTTGCTGAGGACTCCTTTTTAGAATATATGGTGGCTTGGGAGGTTATATTTACATGCCTCAGCATATGCATGTTTCTATGCATCTGTTCCTTTCTGTGTGAGGTGAGTGTAAGTATGTTATTGATAACCTGTTTGGTAGTACAGCTATTTATATGTGAGAGCCTTGCCTCCAGCAACATTGCATAAATACGTCTCACATGCCGTATCTGCTTACTAGAGAATAAGGTGGTTGTTACTATACACAAAGCAATTGCTACATTACCTCAGGATGCCCATATCTAGCAGGCTACCTATAGTAACAGCTAAAACACTAGTAAGAAAAACAGTAAATAAGTGCAGATATTGGAGCAGCATAAGTAATAAACAACTTTGAGTGCAATTGTAAACTATAGGTTTAAATATTAAGATCTTGATGGATCTGGATTCAGCACAACAGTCAAATGCAATAGTAATAGCACATGAACTTTAAGATACAGAATTCAAGTGCAAAACTCAATAAAATACACAAATATCACATCAGCTGTACTATAAAATCTACACAGAATGCAAATCAATACTTAAAAATACTTATCTATCATTGGATGCAGATGGATTTAGTGGATAATCTGTTCAAACAGTGGTGTGGTAGACAAGCAAGTGAAAGCTTGAGATAATGACCTTGTCTGGTGTGAATTTGTCTTCCACACCTTTAGAGAACAAAATGAGCACGTGAAAACCAAAGGAGGTGGTGTTTCAGTCTATATTATATTCAATCTATACATTTTCATAAATGATCTCAATCTGATCATTCCTCAAGCTACATGTATCCAATATGCTGATGACTCCACACTAATATGCTCAGCTACCCTGCACCTCAGCTTCAGGCCATTACCCAAACTGTGCTTAACAGCCTCCTCCTGAATCCTAAAAAAAACAAAACTACTACTCTTCACTCCCACACAAAGGTCCCCCCTAACTGACTTCACAGTTATATCCAATGATGGCATCATTATATCTCCTGACCCAACTACCAAGCTCTTAGGGGTAACAATAGACCATAATCTTAGCTTTAACATACATATTAACACAACAATAAAAACAGTAAACAGAAAATTAGGCTCCCTATAGGATTAGACCCTTCCTTACTCCAACAGCTAGAACAACTATTTCCCTCACCCATCTTATTTTCACCCTCCTCTACGCCTGTCCCAACTATACCAACCTATCAAAAAACAACCTTAACAAACTAGGTACCTCCTACAACAACATTGCCAGATTTGCTACTGGTTCCTCATTTAGAACTCACCACTGTCAAAACCTAAAGCAAGTAGGATGGCTAGAACTTCAAAATCAACTTCAGATTAAACAACTGATTATCACCCATAATATCCTCTATCTTCCAAAAAATTCTCCTATACTTACTAGCCTTCTTACCCCTACAGTAATTTGACATCCCTTCGCTCAGCCAATAAAGTACTGGTATCCACAGTCAAATCCAAAAATAAGACCAGTGACTATCTGTTCACCAACACTGTTGCCAAATCCTGGAACCTGATTCCCAATGAACTCTCATCTCTCTCCTCAGTGAAACTGTTCAAAAACAACTCAGAGAATATCTTTGTAACCACTGGTTATGCCAGTGTAGTAGCCCACACTAATCTTAACACCACTTTCTCTGAACCCTCCCTATATAACCATTTGAAATTTAATTCCAACTCTCTCCATGCCTCAGATAGTAGACACACCTCTTCTAATTTAGTATTTATAACATTTTCATTCACGTAATCTTCTTCTAATTATTTACTTGCATAGCTTGCACCAGTAACTTATCACATAAAAATATCTATATAGACTTTCATTATATTTCCTACTATATGCTTCCCTAAAGTTGCTATGCTACTATAGGATAAATGGTATGACTCACTGCTAAATACTGCTCCTTGAGCTGTTACATTTATTTGTGTATTTTTTCTTCACCTCTCTTTCTTATTGTGTGCCACTTTAAAATTGTTTGTTGCTCTATCAGTTTCTTATCTTCTGCTACTTTATTAATAATATTTGTCTATATAGCATGTGTATTCTGCAGCTTAAAATAGTACTGTACCTTAATTTGTTACAAATTTACTTATCTGTACCTGACGTTGTAAATTTTGCTTATGTGGAGCTTTTCTCCCCGGGCCTCTACTGAAAATGGACATATATCCAGTTAGACTAGCCCAGTCAACAAATGTAAAATACAATAATTAAATAAATAAATATTAGAGATAAATTCACTCCCCATCTAGTTAGACTGGGCAACTCCATGGAGTTACGCCAGGTCCAGGTTGTAGTAGGTAAGACCCCATTCAAGTCATAGCCAGTTATAGATACCCAAGAAGCCTACTTGACCAAACTGGAGACAATCCAAATTTTGCTGAGCACACTGGTTATAGGGGATTTCAATTTTCCCACCATCAACTGGGAAACCTACACTAGCCCTAACTCACTAGCACAAAAGTTCCCTGACTTTGTTAATTCAAATGCCCTGGAACAAATTGCCAATATCCCAACAAAGGGAACAAACATTCTGGATCTGATCCTCACCAACATGTCAAACAGATGCACTGCCACAAGTGTCAGACCATTATTAGTTAAAACTGACCACAAGTCAGTCACCTTCGAGCTGGCACTAACAACAGAACTCACAAAGGGTGAAATCAGACTAAAACACTTCACCAAGGCAAACTCTACCCTCCTAGGTGAAGATATAAATGTATTCCAAGTTCCACCCCAAACTGGAAGTGGTAACTATGCCAAAGCTTTCACTAAAGCCCTGTACAATCACTTGCATAAGTGTATAAATTTGGCTGTATCAGAAAGAATCAAAGAAAGTGCCCCAAGTAAAAACAAGCTGCAGTGGTGGACATCCAACATCAACAAACTCTACAATAAATGCAAAATGTTGGTATCCAAAAAAAACACAGGCAAGGCCCCAACAATGAAAAAATGCTGTCCTCATCCTCAACAGGCAAATAAGACAACTTGCCAAATCCTCCAAGAGCTCTTTTGAGAGAAACTTAGCAAGCCCAGCCAAGGATAACCATAAGGCCTTTTACACCTACATGCATAACCTAAAGGGTAGGACCCAAGCATGTGCAGAACTAGTGGCCAACGGTATCACACATACTGACCTCACAGATATAGCAAATGTGCTAGCGATATATTTGGTGAAAATTCCACTCCATTATCCCCTCTTAACTTACAACAAACTTTCTCCCAATGCTCACCTTCCACCTTCCTTATCTGAAGACCAGGTCCTCAAAGCCTTGACTAAGGCAAAAAATACAGTCTCTATGGGATGAGTCAATATCCCAGGCTGTCTTTTAAACAGACTAAAACATGAACTAGTATCACCACTAAGTATCCATTTCAATCATAGTCTAACCACAGGCTTTGTTCTTTGGGAATGGAGAACAGCAACAGTTATTCCCCTCCACAAAGGTAGCCTAGCAACAGATCCAGAGAATTACAGACCCATGAGCCTGACCAGTCTCATCTGTAAGGTCATGGAATGTATCATTATGGACCTCATAAATAAAGACAAAGGTGACCTCCAAACCCTGGATCCTACCTAATTCAGCTTTGTAAAGGGCAGATCCTGCATGTTAAATCCGGTGGATTTCTTTGAAAATGTAACCAAGGCCACTGATGAAGGCAAATCGATGTACATAGCATACCTCAACCTGGCAAAGACTTTCGACACAATCCCAAATTCAGGCATTACTGATAAACTTAATAAACTGAATGTAAACCCCTTCATTGTAAGATGGGATGCCAACTGGCTAACAAACCAGACACACTATCAAAGTGGGTGATTCCACATCAATCAGCAGACCTGTTGCCAGTGAGGTGGCAAAGGGGTGAATGCTGGGCCTCCTACTGTTTGGTATATACTTCTCAGATGTTCAGATTAAAACTAAGTGGTTGTGGCTGTGCAAGTCTGCAGATGACTGCAAACTAGATGCAGTCATTGAATCCCCAAATGATATCATTATACTCGAGGAGGATCTTACACAGACCGATGATTGGTGTTTTAGTCACGGTATCAAACTGAATGCAAAGAAATGCATCGTCATTCCCTTTGGCACAAACAATGTCCTCAAACATTATCAAAACAACAACAATACCCTAAGTACCTATGAAGTTTTAAGGGATCTGGGATCACAAGTTGACTGCGACCTTAACTTCAACCACCATGTGTCTACTGTAGTAAGGAAAGCTTTCTACATAGCACATTTGATAAGTAAAGGCATCATTTCTAGAGCAAAAGAAGTTATAACCCCCCTATACTTGGCACCTATATGGCCCATAATTGAGTATAATGCCCTATTTGGTATGTACCATACTAAGCACCTGCAGCAATTAGAGAGAGCTCAGAGGCTTCTAACAAAAAAAGATCAAGGATTTCTAGCATGTGCTTTACACAGGCTGACTAAAGTCCCTGTCACTATACTCCATATCGTATAGAGTTCTTAAGAGAGACTTACGCCTCACCTGTAGAGCAATCCAAGACTCAAACCTAATGAACTTGCTGCATATCCGTAAATGAAACGTAACTATAGTTACCTGTTCCAGGGACCTAAATATAGCCTGTGACTTAAATTGGACATGCTGGAGGGACAAATTTATCTCCCAGTGACTGCCGTGTCTTTGGAACAGGCTACCAATTCATGTAAAACAGAGCACCTCTATGACACTGTTCAAGAGGAGCCTGGACAAGTGGATGGAATACTGTAAATTCTTACTGAGGATAGAGCCCACAACAATTGTTATTTATTGGGATGAAACAGCTAGACTTAAAATTACCTCTGGGTCAATAGCCTAGTAATCTCCTAAAATCCTATGATCCTATGATCAGTTCTGTGGGTGGTCAGGATTGCACTTATAATATGGTCTGCTGGAGGGTGACCAAAATGCTTTGTTCTGCCACTCACACAGCAGAGACCCTAGAACAGGAATCATGGTCAAAAGGTGGTGAAACATCTACTGATCCCTTCCCAATACAAAAATGGAGGAGTTCTGGCATCACCTAAATGCAATACCTTCTCCACAGAACTTCACAATACAGTACTATATGTTGGGGCAGAGCTTGATTGGCCCCAGTGAATTTCAACTGAAGATGTCCAAAGTAGTAGTCCTGTACCCATGGCCAGTGCGATCATATAGATTTCTAATTGGTATGAAGAGACAGCATTCCCGGGCATATTCAGCATCACCCAAAAAATGCCCCGGGTGGGAGATCATCCCTTACAAACCTTTGGTAAAGATCACATTTGTGCCGTATGTATAAATCATAAAAACTACCTGGGTGGCCTGTGCACACACATACACACACACACACACACACACACACACACACACACACACACACACACACACACACACACACACACACACACACACACACACACACACACACACACACACACACACACACACACACACACACACACACACACACACACACACACACACACACACACACACTCATACACTGTACCTAATACTCTGTGCATTATAGATCACCTGGTAGTTGATGGACTAATACACTTTCTGGTTCACAAATCTCCTTCCCATTTCACCTGGTGGGCCTTTTATTTCAATGTGGGTACAGTCTATGGCCCCAAATGCCTAAGAGAAATGTGCTATAGTAAAGAAGCCTAGCATAGCGTTGGTCCTCTCTTCTGGGTAAGTGGGAACCATTTATGCTCTCTCACATGCTGAAGCATGACACTGAGGAACTGATATAGCATTGTAAAGGCAGATGCCTGAGATATCCCCACTGATCCCATGTTGGTCCTTGAAAGGTCCCTGTAGCTAATATATTAAAACCACATTCTTAATAATGAGTTTTAAGCCATAGCTTTGGCACCAAGTGTTTGTCTGTATTAGACCATTCTGAAGGGCATTCTCATCTTGGGGAGAATTCAATGACTGCTCCTACTTTAAAATGAACTTCAGACTTGGTTAACCAAAGGCCTTTGAAATTGGCTTTGACATCAGAGAGTAGATGCCAAAGAGGAGTGGGCCCAGCACATAACCCTGGGGGACTCCAATGCTGACCACCATCTTTGTGGAGGTAGCCTCACTGATTCTAACCTCCTGGGTCCTATCAGCGAGCCATCTAGCTACCCAGTATGTTATAAAGTAGTTTATACGTAGTTCATATGTTAGCTGAGATTCCATACACTAGATCGAAGGTTCACTACTTCGAAATAGTGTATGGAATGCACACTGCAGTGAAAGTGCACTTAATCAAAAGTGCACTTACGCAAAGTTCAGTACAACGAACGGGCATTGTACAGAGCTTCCGTGCAATACTCACGGACCTTAGGGTTAGGGCACGGGTCATGTTAAGGGGATAGCCCATAGGGCTATCCCCTTACCATGAACAGTGCCCTAACCCTAAGGTCCGTGATGACTGCAGCACAGTGAAGGACATAGCAATGTCCTCTACTATGGTGCGATAGTCACGAACCTTAGGGTTAGGGCATGGGTTAGGATAAGGGGATACCTTTACTAACTATCCCCTTACCTTAACCTGTGCCCTAACCATAAGGTCCGTGAGTATCACACCATAGTGGAGGACATAGCTTGTTTTTTGATGTCCTCCACTGTGCTGCGGTACTTTCATTGAAGTGCACTTTCAAGGAAGTTCACTTTCATTAAAGTGAACTTTCGCGTAAGTGAGGCTTCCTATTACAAGTTCGAAGTTGTGAACTTTCGTTCTTGCAATAGGAATCCGTTAGCTGACAATGCCCAAGCAGGATATTGTGTCAAATGCTTTATCCAGATCTAGGTAGACAGTATGTACCATTTTTTCCCTCATCCATCGTCTTGGTTATCTTTCCAAACAAGTCCACTAGCTTCAGTAAGCATGACTTCCCTTTGACAAAGCCAAACTGGAATGGGTCCAGTGTCTGAAGGTTTCCTATGTTGTCAGTGATAATTTCCATCATAATTCTTTCCTTGGCTTTGCAAATATGGCTAGTCAGACTAATGGGTCTGTAGTTTCCAGATCTGTTGCAGGTCCTCCCTTATGAAGGGTGGTGATTGTCACAGTCATCCATTCATGAGGCACAAAACCTGTTTTAAGAATATAGTTATATAATGACTCTAGGGGTCCTGATAAGTCATAATTAAGACCATTCAAGAAGCACCCTGGGATTCGGGGCCCACTGAGGCCATCTTCTTTGCTTTAGTGAATGTAGCCAGTACATGTTCCTTAGCTATAGTTGCATGGGTTATGTCTGAATGTATTTTTGAGGGGATGGTTGAAGGTGAGAGGGGATAAAGTTGGAACTTAAATGTGTGCTAACAGGTTTACTATTTCTCCAGGATCAGTGAATGAGGAACCATTAACCACAAGTACATTGCTATGTGCTGCCCTTGAGGTTCCTGACATAGCTGTAGAAGGCCTTATGGTTATATTTTACCTTGGAGGCTATGTTAAACTCAAAGTCAGCTTTGCTTGTCCTAATTAGCCCTCTTAGTTGCCTTTTTACTTTGATGATGCCCTGTCATAGTACATGTTGGCGTGAATGACTTGAGATGTACCTCTATGGACTATATGAAGAGAGACATGACTGAGCTCATCGAATATGTGTTCCAGGCTGGTATAGCACTAGCCTTAAGCAGCATTCTACCATCACCCAAAATAATGCCTCAATACAAACAAACAATGATCGACTTTAACAATTGGCTAAGTTTCTGGTGTCATTCTAAGGAGATCCAGTACCTGCTGGCCTGGGAAGGCATGATTGACAGACCACAATGGTTTGCCAGAGATGGCCTGCATCTGTCTCTCTTGGGCTTCAGGCTCCTGGCAAAGGCTCTTCCCTCCCCCATAGTGCCTTTTTTAGGCAATGTCTTGAGGTCAAAACTACCAACATCAGACTCTCATCTAAACACAATTTAATAGTAATGCTGCTGAATGCCAGGAGTCTCACCATAAAACTGCAATTGCTGCAAGCATTCTTAACCCTTGAAGATACTGACATTTGTGCAGTCACAGAAACCTGGTTCAAAGCTGCAGAGAGAACCCCAAGTCTTACCTGGTTACTCATCCTATCATACATACAGACCCTGAATTGAGGGCAGCAAAGCCAAAGGAGGTGGTGTTTCAATATACATTCAAGATATACACACTTCCAGACTGGTCACACAGTATGACACATAGGAGACACTTCAGGTGCAGTTAACAGTTGACAAAACCATTATTCAAATCATAGTTAGCTACATTCTCCCATTGTTGACTCGGGATGCCCACACTGCCTATCTGGACTTCCTCAAATCTATTAAGATTCAACCCTACACCCTGATCCTGGGTGATTTTAACTACCCAAACATTGACTGGAAGAACTACTCAAGCCAGAACACAAATGCACAACAATTCCTTGACTTTGTCAATACCAATTCCTTGGACCTGCTGGTTAAAACCACCACAAGAGGTGACAACATCTTGGACCTGGTACTAACCAACATAGGAAACCCACTGCAGCATCCCTGCAGTATCATCATCCCTGGTAAGAGGCAAATAAGGTTATTAGTGAAGTCCTCCAAAGCTAACTTCAAGTCCAAATTGGCCACATCTACTAAAGACAATCATAAGGCCTTCTTCACATACATCAGCAATATAAGGGGAAACACCCAAATTTGCTTAGAACTGATGGTCAAGGACACCACGTACACAAATACCATGAATATAGCCAACCTGCTGGCAGACCAGTTAAGTGAAAATGTCACACCTCTGTCTCTCCCATCAGTAATCAGGGATATTTTCAGCACCTGACCTCCACCCCTTATCTCTAAGGAACAAGTCATTATCACCTCTCAAAGGCTAAAAATACAGCTTCCATGTGACCTGATTACATCCCAGGCTGCATCCTGCATCAACTCAGGCAGGAACTCGCAGCACCATTAGGCACCCTATTCAATCTAAGCCTGAGTACTGGTTTCATCCCAGCCTAGTGGAGGATGGCCACTGTCATCCCTCTGCACAAAGGTGGAGCATCCACCGATAAAGGCAATTATAGACCCATCAGCATAACTAACTGTTTTTTCTTCTGCGGTTATCCATCAGCATAACTAATCTGATTTGCAAGGTCATGGAATGCATTATCATGGACCACATTAACAAGGACATCTGCAACCTCCAAACACTTAATCCCACGCAGTTTGATTTTGTGAAGAGGAGATCATGCCTATTAAATTTGGTAGACTTCTTTGAGTCAGTCACCAAAGCCATGGAATGGGGGAAAACAGTGCATGCTGCCTACCTTGACCTGGCTAAGGTCTTTGACACTATTCCCTACTCAGGCATAATAAATAAACTATCCCAGCTTGGCATAAATCTGTATTTGACCAGATGTGTAGCTAACTGGCTCACTAATAGAACTCACTTAGTCAAAATAGGGGAAGCTACTTCAAGTATTAGACCCATAATGAGCAGCGTACACCAGGGATCAGTCATGTGGCCCCTGTTGTTTGGGATATGCTTCTCTGAGATGCAAGCCAAAACCAGAGGTTTATGACTGACCAGGTTTGCAGATGACTGCAAGATGGCTGCTGTCATCAATTCCCCTAGTGATGTAGACATACTACAAGAGGGTTTCACCCAGGCAAATGACTGATGCCAGAAACATGGCCTCATTCTAAATGCCAAAAAATGCATGATCGTCCCCTTTAGTAGAGTCATGTCTCCACAAATGACCTCATTAATAACAGTGTAATAAGCATGCAAGCAGTTGTGAGGGATGTGGGCACCCAAGCTGACAGCAATCTAACTTTTGACCACCATGCTGCCATCATTATACGTAGAAATTTCTACATGGTTCACCTTATTAATAAGGGTATTTCTTCCAGGAACAAGGATGTTATAACATCCCTCTACTCCTCCCTTATCAGGCCCATCTTCGAGTATAACGCACATTTCAGTATGTAGCTCATGAAGCACATGCAGTGGCTGGAGAGACCACAAAGGTTCCTGACCAGGAAAAATCAGGGCTTCAAAAATCAGTCTAACATAGATAAGCTAAAAGCCCTGTCCCTCTACTCCATCTCATACAGACTCCTCAGAGGTGATCTATGTCTGGCATACAGAGCAATCTCTGACCCCACCTTGATGAAATTGCTGCATATTCACAAGGCAAAGTCCACTCATGTGACCTGCATGCAAAACCTCAACTTGGTCTGCGACATCAATAGGACTTGCGGGTGGGACAGATTTGTCTCCCACAGACTCTCCCCATCTGGGGAATAGACTCCCTCTCCACATCAAGCAGAGTACTTCATTATCCTTGTTTAAAAGGGACCTGGATGACTGGATGGGAAATTGAAAATATATACCCCTGGATTCCACCTGTGTCCCTGCTGGACAGGGGCATCAGATGCTGACTTGTGGGAACATGGACTAATTTATTGGCTAAGCTTATAAGGACCTCAGGGCCATTAGCCTAGTACCTAACTTGCTCTGATAGAGTTCTATTTTTATGTGAATTACCCTTCCTGACCTTTGCCATATTATTTTTCCTTTTGTTGTATATCCTTTGCAATTTGGGATGTCACCAGGGCAGTTTGTTTCTAAGGCTAGTCCGGGATTACTTCTGGTAGATACAACAGCCTCAGTGCAGTAATGGCATGGTTGTACAGAGTTTGAAAGCAACTTAGCATAGGTGCTCTGTTTTCTGGGTTTGGAGGGGCATTGAATTTTGACAATCAATCACTTAATAAAAGGTAATTTGTCTTGGAATATTTCCAAAATGCTACTATTATTAATGGGATTACAAAGTTTATTTTAATTTCAACTGAGACAGCTTTATGGTTGGGCCTTACCAAGGAGGATGAAATGTTAAGAGGTGCAGTATTCTCACATATTTGTAAGCATGAGGTCCAGTATGTTTGAGCCTCTAGTGGGTGTATTCACTGTTTGGTTAAGGGTGTTTGCATTTACAAAGATCAGGAATATCTGTGACTGTCGATTTAAGGACATGTAGTATTCCCAGTCTAAAGAGAGATAAACAAAGTCTCCCATGAACAGGGAATTGGGTTGGATGGTAAGTGTCTCCAGTAGGTCCAAGTATGTATTGTGAGTTCTTGTGACATGGAAGGAGACCTATAACTGGTTAGGATATGGTACGGGATTTTTTTCTATGGTGATCTGCACTTGGTGGAACTCCAACACATCATCCTGTTTGACTACCTTAGAGGTATGCTTATTATTGATGTAAAAACAACAAACCGACCACACTGGCTCCAAAGATGAACAGTCTTACACGGAATAAAAGTTCCTTTGAAATAAAACGGCACTCACATAACATTTACATGTATAAACTGCTTTGAACAATGCTCCGTTTCTGTTTTAGCCCAAATGCGAATGGTTAAACGTTCAATGCAGCAATAAAAAGTTCCTTTGAATTGAAACAGCCCTCACATACATTTACGTGTATAAAATACTTTAAACAGCACTCCGTTTCTGTTTTTGCCCAAGTACGTGCAGTTAGACGTTCAATTAAGCAGTGCAAATATAAAAGTCCTTTAATCGATAATCCACTTGTTGCTATGCAAACATACATTAGTTTTGCATTCAAGATATAAGTAAACCAAACTGCTTGTAAAAGAAGGAACAAAAACTTTATTCAACTGTAAGGTTAAGCACTTTTCGTCCCACAATTTCACTCCCTTTGTTTTCTAAAATGTAAACTATGTAGAGGCCATCCTTTTGTTTGTGTGAACCATTTCACAGTATCATAAATAGGATGTCCATTGGTATATTGTGGGCAAGTTTGGCTGATCACAGTCATGGTTAAAGCGTTATAGTAAAGCTATGGACCTCTTAGCATCTAAAAGTGTTTTTTTTTTAATTAAAGGGGATAGAGCAGTTTCATATAGGGTCTCCTTTTGTGGATATCATGATCGTTTTATTAAAGGATACAAAGGGGATGAGAGGAAAGATTGAAAAAGGGTAGACAGACAGGGGAGCACACAAGGGAAACATAAAGAGGGTTTCAGGTGGAGGAGGTGTGAGAAGATGAGCGCTATGTTTTTGTCTGGGATATAACCCTCCCCCCACACACACTATTTTTCAGAGTTTTTTTTTTTTGTAAGAAGGTAGTGTGGCTGGGAAATAAGGAAGTGGCTGCAGGAGAAATTATTATGCATTTGGGAAAAACAAACACCCACGAATTACCACATAGGTGGCACCCCCCTTAATACAGAAGAGGTAATACGAGATCTGGGGACCCAGGTAGATAGTAATCTCTCCTTTGACAATCATATTTCCAAAGTAGTTAGGAAATCCTTCTATGTGGCCCATCTAATTACTAAAGGGTTCGCATCTAGAAATAAAGGGGTTATAGTGCTCCTCTACTCGTCACTCATCATACCCATCATAGAGTACAATGCCCCATTTGGGATGTACCTCACAAGACACTTCCAACAGCTGGAAAGACCACAAAAATACCTCACCAAGAGGATTACTGGTCTCAAACATATGTCCTATGCAGCCCGACTGAAAAAGCTCCGGCTACACTCAGTGGCATATCGCTTACTCAGAGGTGATCTCTGCCTGACTTACAAAGTCATGTCCAGCTCAGAATTGATGGACATGCTCCACCTAAAGAAATCCAAGTCACTGCGAGCCACGCGCTCTAGTGAGCTAAACCTCACCACAACAATAAATAGAACATGCTGGAGGGATAGATTCCTGTCACAGAGATTCCCCGTGCTTTGGAACAAAATTCCAAATTACATCAGGCAGAGCCCCTCACTAACACTCTTCAAGAGAAACCTTGACGAGTGGATGGGTAACGGAAAATACACCCCTGGGATCACTTCATTGGCTCTGCTTGACATAGGATCAGTTAATTAATCAATGGGGCGGTGAAAGCCGACACACTCTGGCTAGGCTTATAAATGCCCTCAGTCAGATAGCCTAGTACCTACCTATGAACCTATGAACCTATTATAAGGGGGGAAAGGGCTGAGGAAGTCTCAACTCCATACCTAGTCCATAGAGCCTTAATCTCATCCACTGCAAGGCATGTTGTAGTGGTCCCTTATGTTAAGGGTTTAGGGGCCTGTGTTTCTGCAGTGGTCATCACCAGACTGGATGAGCGTGTCATTTACACACTGATAAGAGGCCTCAACTGGCATAATTCTCCTGTTAACTACCTCTTCCAGTACGTCATCAACCAAACTCCAAAGCCACAGTTCATTGAGGCTTTCCAGGCTGCCACATGACAGAGTGCCTGCTGACTGGCACCTCCTCCCTTACCCTGTGAGGATGGCCCAGGACGGGCAGAAGATGATCTCTCCCTAGCCTGTGAGGTATGTGTTTGGAATGCTCCTGAGGAATTTGAACCTTTATAAAATAAAAATGAAACTGTAGTGCAGCAAAACAACAAAGTAAAAAGAAATGCATAAGCAAAAAAATAAAAGAGAAAAAATAGGGTGGGGAGAGACAAAACAGAAAAGCACAATAAGTCAACACAGTATGGTTGTAAAGCAAGGTATCAAGTCAATAAACCATTTCAGAGAAATATCTTTATTGAAGTACAGTTGTGTATAGGAAGTGCTTATGTGTACACTTGGGGTGATGCTTGGGGGAAGTGCTTATGTAGCTTGGATGAATGTGTAAGAGTAGTGCTTATGTATACTTGTGATGTTTTGAAATGGTTTTGTGCTTCAATTCCATACTGTTCAAACACATTTTACAGTATACAGTTTTCAAATATAAAATAAATTACTAACTAATGCAGTTAATCATGCTTAAAAATGACAAGCTAGCACATTTTCCTTAACCATTTCTTGTCTTCCTTTGAATTTCTTTCAGCTGCAAAGGTATAATAGTTGTTTGCAGGATTTACCACTGAAATCAATTTTAAAAGCATTGCTTTACTACTGTTTATGCTACTCTGAATTATGCATAATTTCTGCTATGGTTAATTAAGTAATAAATATCTTATGGACACCTGTTGCTCCTACCAGAAGATTCCACCATTTTCTTAGTTCTTTTCTTTTCTTGTTAGGAATTATATTGGATTACTTCTACAGCTACAGTTAATAGAGTAAAGGATAATCTTGTTTACCTATATTCGACTGCATTGCACAAATACACATCTTATATTCCCTGTATTCATTTACATTTATATCTCATCCTGTGCATACATGTGTGCATTATAACAATAAAGTAGTGAAATATTCTACTGCATTGTGTAGGTTAGTGAAGAATTATAAATACAGGCCTGTCTTTTGTTTTAGAAAATGTATGCATCACTCTGTGGAAAACCTGAACTGCAAAGGCTGAAATGTAACTCAACGAAGTATGAATTTCCTTTTCTGCAGAACTTTTCTAATGTACATTAGACAATGGGCAATCTGTAAATCGGCACCCTGATTGCAGAATAAACATTCTCCAGCACAGTGTTAAACTGCCATGGCGTTCAGCCTGAAAGAAAGCTAACAACCTCCATTATTCTTCTGTTTAGTGAGTATAAATTTAAAACAAAACAAAAAAAAATTGAAAAGTGTGTGTGTGTGTGTATGTGTGTGTGTGTGTGTGTGTGTGTGTGTGTGTTGTGTGTGTGTGTGTGTGTGTGTGTGTGTGTGTGTGTGCGTGTGTGAGTGAGTGTGTATACGTGCATGAAAGTGAGATTGCATTTTACATTCACTTTGACTATTTATCAAGTGTAAAATGAAAACAAATGTATAATTAAAAAAATGGAAAAGTGCATGTGTGTGTGTGTGTGTGTGTGTGTGTGTGTGTGTGTGTGTGTGTGTGTGTATATGTATGTGCAAGAGAGAGGCATCAATCAAGGAATGGGTGCAAGTTATTTAAAATTAAGAGGTATGCATACCACTCAACCTCTTAGCTCAAGAAATGCAGATAATGTCCTAAAATAATGTGGGGCAATGGCTCAAAGGGAAATATTTTAATTATTGCTATAATACAATTAGAAAGTAGGTGCAATAACAGGATTTATGTTAGATACATTTTTCTGAAGGATATTAAAGTCTGAAACTCTAATACAATTAATTATTTATTGACTTCAACTCTAATAATTTGCATACAAACCCCATACCTTATGAGGAAGGCACCAAAAAGTGAGGCAAAAAATATGGACATTCTTTGAAAATATGTACAATTGAGAGGTATGGGCATGAAAATTATAATGACTGGAATTATTAACTTAGCGCAATCTTGTGTTTTAAAAAGTACTTGTGTGTGTGCGTGCATGTGTGTAAGGGTGTCAAAGAGAGAAAGAGTGTATGTAGACATTAAATGCTTAACCAGCCTTATAATTTGGATGCAAAGCACTTTCCAACAACAGTAAATATAGTACAGAGAGTTTGAAAAACTAGGTGTAGAAACTATTTTACATCAAAAATATATAAAAAGGGTATGTGTATATATATATATATGTATGTATGTATACACACACACACACACACACACACACACACACACACACAGTGGATATAAAAAGTTTACACACCCCTATTAAAATGCCAGGTTTTCGTGATATAAAAAAAATAGACCACAATAAATAATTTCAAAACTTTTCCCACCCTTAATGTGATCTATAAACTGTACAATTCAATTGAAAAACAAACAAATCTGTTAGGGGAAAAAATATAAAAAATAAAAAACATACAATATTCTGGTTGCATAAGTGTGCACACCCTTCAACTAATACTTTGTTGTGTATGCACACCCTTAAACTAATACTTTGTTGAAGCACCTTTTGATTTAATTACAGCATTCAGTCTTCTTGGGTACACACCTGCCATCAATTAAACAGACTCTGATTAACCCCAGATAAAGTTCAGCTGTCCTAGTAGGATTTTCCTGACATTTACTCAGTTGCCTGCTACAGCAAAAGCCATGGTTCACAGAGAACTTACAAAGCATCAAAGAGATCTCATTGTTGAAAGGTATCAGTCACGACAAGGGTACAAAAAAATTTCCACAGCATTGGATATACCATGGAACATAGTGAAGACAGTCATCAAAAAGTGGAGAAAATATAGGACAGCAGTGACGTTGCAAAGAACTGGACTTCCCTCCAAAATTGATGAAAAGACAACACGAAAACTGGTCAGGGGGCGCTGCCAAGAGACCTACAGCAACACTTAATGAGTTGCAGGAATTTCTGGCAAGTACTAGTTGTATACTACATGTGACAACAATCTTCCATTTTCTCCATATGTCTGGACTATGGGGTAGGGTTGCAAGACGGAAGCCTTTTCTTACACAGAAAAGCATCCAGGCCCAGATAAAATTTGCAAAACAATACATCAAGTCTCCCAAAAGCATGTGGAAAAATGTGTTATGGTCTGAGACCTAGGCTGATAATTTTGGTCACAATTCCAAAAGGTACATTTGGTACAAAAACAACACTTCGCATCACCAAAAGAACATCATCCCCATGATGAAGCATGGTGGTGGCAGTATCATCTTTGGGGTTGTTTTTCTTCAGCTGGAACTGGGGCTTTAGTCGAGGTGGAGGGAATTATGAACAGTTCCAAATACCAGTCACGTTTGGCCCAAAACCTTCAGGCATCTGCTAGAAAGCTGAAGATGAGAGGAATTTCACCTTTCAACATGACAATAACCCCAAGCATACATCCAAATCAGCAAAATAATAGCTTCACCGGAAGAAAATTAAAGTTGTGGAATGGCCCAGCCAGAACTCAGACTGAAATCTAATAGAAAATCTGTGGGGGTAACTTGAAGAGGGCTGTGCACAAGAGATGCCCTCGCAATCTGACAGATTTGGAGCACTTTTGCAAGGAAGAGTGGGCAAATATTGCCAAGTCAAGATGTACCATCCTGATAGACTCCTAGCCAAGAAGACTAACTGCTGTAGTTAGAGCAAAAGGTGCTTCAGCAAAGTATTAGTTTAAAGCTGTGTGCACTTATGCAACCAGTGTATTGTATGTTTTTTATTTTTTTATATTTTTCCCCTAACAGATTTGTTTGTTTTTCAATTGAATTGTACAGATTATAGGTCATATTAAAGGTGTGAAAAGGTTTGAAATTATTTATTGTAGTCTCATTTTTTATATCACAAATACCTGGCATTTTAACAGGGGTGTGTAAACTTTTAATATTCACTGTGAATATATCTATATCTATATATATATATATATATATATATATATATATATATATATATATATAGTTCCACTTCATATCATCGAATTATCATTTCATCGAATTTCAAATCATCAAGACCAAATCGTCGAAAACTCATTTCATCGAAAAGTCATATCATCGAATCTCAAATCATTGAAAACTATGAAGCAACTACAAATAACATTCCACAAAGCTCCACCCCCCCCCACACTCCCCGTAAATAAATATACCAACTCCAAGGTCACACTAGAGTGGGGGAAAAAGGTAATTTCCTAACCCCACTGTAGTGCGACCTTGGAGTTGGTATATTTAATTACAGGGGGTGTGGGGTGCAGGGGGGGCTTGCCCCCCTGCATAAACATAGTAAACAGTGTCTGGGATGTTATGTTTAGTTGCTTTATAGTTTTCAATGATTTGAGATTCGATGAAATGAATTTTCGATGAAATGAGTTTTCGACGATTTGGTCTCGATGATTTGAAATTCGATGAAATGATAATTCGATGATATGAAGTGGAACCATATATATATATATATATATATATATATATATATATATATATATATATATGTAGAATCCAATAGCGAAAGGCAGCATATAACCCCCAATTCAAAATGAAGTCCTCTGGTTAACAACTCCAAGTAAATCCACAAAAACGATGTATAAATAACTGACTTTAATATAAAAAACAGCGAGACAGGACACACAACGTAAGCGCTTACAGTGTCAAAAATGTGAGATGCCTCTCTGGAATTGATGCTATGTATTTATTTTATTGTTTGATTATTTTAGTGAGATTATTGTCCAGCCTGACATGACTTTATTTATTGTTCACATATACATAATTCAAAGTAGTTTTACATTTGTTCTTTAAATATACATCATATGAATAACTAACTAGAGCACTGTAATATTTTGAACCGTACTTCTAACATGTGAGATGTGGTTATAATATCGCCGTTACTATGCAACATCGAACTGTGTCAAGAATTGTGAGATGCCTTTCTGGAACTGATGCTATGTATGCATTTTATTATTTTAGGTGAGATTACTGTTCAGCTTGACATGATTTTTAAAGTTGTCCAACATTTTTATAGGCATTGGCACTTTAAGTTAGTATGCCTTTGCCAAATTGATTAATTAAGCATTTTGAATTATCTATATATGTAAGTGGGCTGTTTCATTTGTTGTCTTGATACGTCTGATGAAGCGGGAAAGCCCGTGAAAGCGCTTACGTTGTGTGTCCTGTCTCGCTGTTTTTTATATTAAAGCTAGTCATTTATACATCGTTTTGTGGATTTACTTGGAGTTGTTAACCAGAGGATTTCCTTTTGAACTGGGGGTTATATGCTGCCTTTTGCTATTGGATTCTACATAATTTGTTTTTTGGCTTGGGCTATCGGTGTGGTGATATATATATATATATATATATATATATATATATATATATATATATATATATATATAAAATAAAAAAAAAAAAACAAATAGAAAACAATTTAACACATTGCCCATTCTCTAAGCACAATAATGCCCTCCAGGGTGTGTGTTATAGTGGAAGTAATGCCCTTCCAGTGGTGTACAGGCCCTCCGCCTGTGGAGTCAGGCCTCAGAACACTCCCTAGGTGGGCATTATTTCCACAATAACATACATCTTGTTGGGCATTATTTCTTGTATAACAATTTGTTCTCTGAAAGGGTAGTTGCAGATCATCACTGCAGGCCATTATCAAAGCAAAGTAACACCCACTCCCCTCTCCCAAATGTCCCAGTCTGACTAGGGTGTGGTGAGTGTCATTTCACCCATGTTGTACGTGCAGCAAGAAATACATATGAACAAACAATTAAGTACATCAGTTCTTTTTACTTATATTTATTTACCTATCACAAAACCTGTCTTCTTGTAATAAACAGAAAAGGCCTTTGCAACTTTTTCAGTTCAATACTACACAATTCTTTACATCTGTAACTGCAAGTTTTATTTATAACTGTATTACATGCAGTCAGTATTACTGATATTTGAACATTACTAATACATTTTCAGAGTTACCTGAAAAGATTATTAAATAACTATTCTTTACTGATATTTTTGTTTATTACTGCAAACTCTTAATAGGTAACAGCAGGATTTTCTCTCACTCATTAACAGACGGATGTTTGATTACATGAAATTTTATTTTTTTCTGAATGCACTTCAGAATATCACCTCAAGTACATATTTGCAGGTTGAGATATCTGACTGCTGAAGTACAAGTACTTAACACAATTTTTTTCTACACCTTGTTGTATTGATATATATATATATATATATATATATATATATATATATATATATATCCCTATCACAACACCGACACGCCACAGACCCGACACTCAAAACCAAACACCATAACACTGACACCCAAAACACCGACACACAAAACATAAACTACACATAACACACAACTATACATGCACTAACCCTAACCCAAACCCTAACCCTAAGGTCTGACACTACCGCACACTTACCCTACCCGCACCCTAACCCTAACTCACTTAACCCGCCACTAAGCCTACATTCCGTCACTATCGCACACTTACCCTACCCGCACCCTAACCCTAACTCACTTAACCCGCCACTACACCTAAAGTCCGTCACTACCGCACACTCACCTTTCCCGCACCCTAACCCTAAATCCCACAATATCTCACACTTACCTGTCCCCTCCCTAACGCTAAATCCCTCACTATCGCACACTTACCTGTCCGCTCCCTAACGCTAAATCCCTCACTAGCACACACTTACTTGTCCACTCCCTAACGCTAAATCCCTCACTAGCACACACTTACCTGTCCGCTCCCTAACGCTAAATCCCTCACTATCGCACACTTACCGACTCGCGCTCACACTTTGCCCATGTCGGTGTTTCAGCTGTCGGGATTTCACATTGTCGATCATCTGTCTCGTCGGTCTTCTCGTGTCGGTCTTCTTAGCGTCGGTGTTTCTGCGTGTTGATGAAGTCAAGGGGACCCATATATATATATATAAAACTACAAAGCAACTATAAATAACATCCCACACACTGTTTGCTATGTTTATGCAGGGGGGCAAGCCCCCCCTGCACCCCCCGCAAATTAAATATAGCAACTCCAAGGTTGCACTACAGTGGGGTTAGGAAATTTACTTTTTCCCCCACTGTAATATGACCTTGGAGTTGGTATATTTAATTTACGGGGGGTGTGGGGGCAGAGCCCCCCACATGGGGAGTGCAGGGGGGCTTGCCCCCCTGCCTAAACATAGTAAAAACTCTGTGGGATGTTATTTATAGTTGCTTTGTAGTTTTCAATGTTTTGAGATTCGATGTTATGAGTTTTAGATGTTCTGAAGTTTAGATGTTATGGTCTTGATGTTTTGAGTTTAGATGATATGAAGAGCAGATGTTTTGATAGGTAACCATATATATATATATATATATATATATATATATATATATATATATATATATATAAAATATAGTCCTTTTCGCCCGAACTTGATCAACCCTCTCAGACAGCTTTTCAGCACTATGCTTTTGAAAGTCAGTCATCATCATACCTGCGATAGCACTGCTGAATGGACAGGGTTATACCTCTCATGATTGCAGGTGGTCACCCAGCTCCTGCCAGATATCGATTTTCTTCCCAGTGCTGGTACATTTGCACACCTGGATCTTCTCCAGGTACAAGTCATGCAGAAGGTAGAGCAGGATTAGGGTCTTTTTTTCACTCCAGCCAGGAGTGCATCCTTGTGCCTTTACAAGTGCTGCCATCACCTGAAGAACCAGAAACAGAATGAGAAAAGTATATTGAGGGCTGTATTAACCAGGATTAAAACCACTTCCTGTTGGGTATGACACCAACTTGACCAAACATTTTTTTTTTACTAGCAATCTCTTTAAAACAGGTATTGATAAAATTGACAGGTTTGTGTAACCACAAATACTGTGTCACATTCTATTTTTCTTAAAGACAAACCCTTACCAGAGTACACAATTAGTAATAAATCATTTCTACCTTTATCTAAATCAGTTAAGTGCTGCCAGTAATATTTATTCATAACATGTTCACCTTTTTTTTTCTTGTGTCTGCATTTGGTTGCATGAATTCAAGTGTGACTAGTCATTTGTTTATCCTCATTTTTTCCTTTCTATTGTTAAAAGGTAATGGAGAGAGAAATGTCAGTGCTAAAGTGAGGAAGTATTTCTAGGACTTTTGTATATGTATTACTTGTTAAGATATAACATACACACCCGGATGGTCATTGATTAACATTCGTACTCATTGCAAACTGACATTCAAATGACTCCATTTTGAATTTCACCAATGTGATAATATTAGCTAGTTTTGGCCAAGCAGAGTGTGTCTGCAAACAGCTTTGCAGTGATGCAGACTGCTGTAGAGTTTGCAGGCACCTACTGTGCATCCACATCTTCTCAGACTTGTTCATGTAGCGTGTCGCATGCATTCACAATGACTGAAAATCCAGAATATGCCGATGTACTTCCTAACACCTTTGCATTATACTACAATTCATAAATATGCATATAAATTAGCCTAATGTGCATATTGAACATGCAAATTGGCCTGAATTTATGTCACAAGTCTAAGCTGTGCCATATTGGTTAATGAGTAGCCAAGATGGGCAGCAAATTACTTAGGATACCTCACACATCCGAAAGTATGAAAAACTTTATAAAATAAATAATAGTCAATAACAGGGCAATTAACAGTTCCTGTCATGGTGTTTTGAGGGTGAATTGCAATGCAGTTTAAACTGTATTGTGCTTTTACATTCAATGCGTTAGTATGGGGAACTGGTTGTAGTCTTTGAAATGTACTTCTTTATATTGAAAATGCAATAACTGAACAAGAAATCATTGTGATTCTCCATGCAATTTATACCTTGTTATTGAACTTGTCAGCGCCTGCTGTGTATAAGACTAAAGTACAGATGTATAGTGATACTGCTGTTTTAGTAATGCCAAGTGAGGGAAAAGTAACTGCAATGGCAGACAGGACTGTATTTTCCATTCAAAAATCTGAAGTTGTGCTCTTTAAAGTCACAGTTGTGTTAGATTATTTTGTGTAGTTGTGTTGGTATGTTCAGGAATAACAGGGTAGTGGTTTACACTAACTACTGATGTGATATAGACAGTACTGTGGCAAGTGTCTGACAGTTGCCTTTTTTTTTCCTTGTTTAGTATAGCTGTAGAAATAAGGATCCAGGTATAGACATGGTGACTTTAGCTATGAGGAAAATATGGCAAACTGCTGTTTAGTAAAGGAGGCCCAGACAAGCCAACAGGAGCAAAGAATGGAGCTGATTAGTTGTCCAAATGAATGCAGATGAACGCAGAAACAGATCTCTGGCAAAGTGCAAAAAAAGGGCAAATGATATGGTAGGACACACTAGAAGCAAGGCCAGGCAGAATGTAATTTCCAGGACCACTACTGGAGGGGAGGGGGGGGGATCTTATTAAGTTAACACAAGATGATGAACAACCCCTGTCCATCTGTGGGAATGACTATGGTGCAGACAATGTTGCAATGGCAATAATTAGAGGTGACATGGATACTATTCTATCAAACCAAAATCTGCAGCAGCATCTGCATTCATCCACTCCTGAAGGCTGGTCTAAAGCATATGCCCTGTAAATGTTTAACATTGAATGGTGGCAATGCTGCTGTCATTAAACTCACAGCAATTTATTATTATTAGGTCAGCCTTATACATCAGCAGCTAATGAAAATTAAGTCACCCTTAACTGTAAATGTCCTGCCACCCACCCCATGTAAGCATGTTGTACCATATGGTGTTTCATTATTAGTAAATTGTTTCAATGATTTCTTTTACAGGGTCAGCATCAGAAACAGTTCAACTGTACCAATAAATATGGATGGTCAGTAGTAGAATGAGTGTTGCTGATGATACTGATGATGAGGATTGATGATGATTGATGATGATATAGATGTATTTATGAGGCACCGTGAGGGAAGTGTCAGGCAATCTCCCAGTGTAATGACATGCTGTTTCACCTCCCAACGTGTTAGTAACTAAAGAAAGTGACACTGCACCACAAAGTCAAACACAAGCTGATATTCCACTCACACTTGTACAACAGTAGCAAATATGTACTTTCCCACCAGTGTCTCCACAGCCAGAAGTATAGTGCCAGGATGAAGGTAGCAGTATGATGGCACTTTGTCCACAGTGACAACATTACAAAGAGAGCAAATAAATAAACAGAAACCAAAAGCTAAATCATGGTTGTCTCTCTTTATTCAGTAACATTAAGTGCTTTTGTCTTATTAGTTTGGACTTCCTCAGAAACATTACAAAGAGCTGCTAGGTGCAGAAATTAGGACTCAGTGTAATCAGAGGAAGGGGATGGGGTATAGTCCAGACATGTGGTGAAGATCACATGATAGTATCGCTGTCTTGTGAGACAGTAATGTCAGCATTTACAGTGAGCAATCACAACACATTCCTCACAGGTAATGTCAATAGTCATCTACACCTCTGAGAACCTCACATTCCAGGTCAAAGTCACATTCACTAAGCACTGCTAGGGTACTGGTAGGAGGCTCACCTTCCTCCTGTAGATCACACCATCGGAATAACTCACCCTACAGTTCTCATGGTAGCCCGTCCTTTACATCTCCTGTACCATTACCAGGCCTGTCACCTGACTCCTTTGATCTAGAACTACTGTGACAACATTTTTTATAAGTATGTTTGTGTAATGAAACTTAAGAATTAGTTGATGTTTGGCGGTGGACATATATGCAAAGTTATTCCCTTTCCAGCTATTGCAGTCTTGTACATTTGTGATTAAATGCAGTTGTGTTCTGGGGAGGATGGAAGTCTATGTACATATGTTAAGTAAATACATATCTCATTACTGCACAAATGAAGAGAGTTACTGACCTCATCAATATTTTACGTGACAGCAAGAGAGACATGTGACATGCAGTGTAACATAATTTTTTACATATAAATTGAAAATGAAGGTTACATTTTTCACTTCTGACAGTACCTGTTTATTTTGAATACAAAATAAATAATAATAAAAGTTATTAAATACAGTACATGCAACTGTTGACTTATTTATTGACTTGCTGCCTTTCTGGCATCACTACACAGGAATCAGGGTACACTCAGGCAAACAGCTAGTAATAAAAAAAAATATATACATATATATATATATATATATATATATATATATATATATATATATATATATTTTTTTTTTACAATGACAGAGAATGTCAGATGGACAGTGATAGCAGACCGTGCATCACACAGCAACACAGCATAGCCCACAATTGTCACTGTATGCATCAATTATACTCCATGTTTTTTTAAAGGAAACACTAAGCTGAGTTTTCCAGTCCATAGTTCTGAACTAGACTATGCCTCTTAACCTGTGCAGCTGCAAGAGCCTGCCGCATGGGGCCCATTACTGCTGCTGCTGCCAGCTGATCATCATCAGCCATAGTGGGATTAGAACTGGGAGCTGCATTGACAGCATGGGTCACTTTCACTTCACCACCAGACTAGTGCATAGTCATATCATGCAGAATGCAAATGCAGTAGCTGGGTCATACTGAAGGGCAACCCCTGACTCTTCCAGGCACCTGAGACAGCTCTTCAGGAGGCCAAGTACCCTCTCAATCACAATACAGGCTTTGGACAGAGATGTGTTATATTTCTCCTCTGAAGCACCAGCTGGATTTCTCACTGGAATTATGAGCCATGGCTCCAGTGGATATCTGGCATCCCTTTACAAAAAAAAAAAAATACAGATTACAGCAATTACCTTTAACATTGATAACTATGTGCTTAAAATAAATAAACTTCCACTTACCAACAAGATGACCACTGGCCATCCTACCATGCAGGAAAAGGCAGTAGAGTCAGCTAGTGTGCTAGATATGGGAATCATGCGCAAGGCCAGGATGCTGGGCAAAGACACTAACTGGAAACTGATGGAATGGTAGCTCTTCCTATTGTGGTACCATTCACTCTGTGGAACAGGAGGGGCCCTGGGTGCAATCCATTGCACCAAGTACCTCAGGAAAATGTGCCATCCCATAAAAGTCCCACACAGTCGGAACTTGGTTCTGAGGTGGCACTGGGAAATAGGTGTACTGATCCACATCTGGCAAGACTACATCCAGGAAGTCCTTTGGTATCCTTGAAGCAGAAGCCTGTGAGATCCCCAAGGTATCTCCAGACTGTCTCTGGAAGGTCCTCATAGCAAGTATAGCAAGGGCTATACATACTTTTGTGTCCACGGGAATAGGAAGTCGATGCATTCATTCACTGCCCCTATGGAAGTCAAACATACTCAGTAAGACACTTAAAATGTCCCTGTCCACTCTAAACCTATCAAGGATTTCCTAATTATCAAAATTATGAGTAATACTTTGCCTATATTTGCACTTTCGTGGCTGGGAGCAAGTGGTTTTGGCCTGGCCAATACAAGCAACTCTGACCTAAAAATAGCAAAGCTTGCTGCTAGAGATAGTATTTTTGCCAGTTGTAAATATGGTATTTTGGCTAATCTTCCTATTTATACCTCATCTGCAACAAGTGAGGGAAAAACTGACTATGAATTGCAATTGGTGTGAAATAGCCTTAATTAGCATGAGAACATTTACATCACTTCTCATTACCATGTCATTATCTGCTCATTTGCATACCCATATTCAGGGACACTGTACACTGGTGTAATCAGCCTTGATGAATTGTAGCTTAGCTGCACCTATCTGCACTCACCTCCAAGTTCCTTAATGCATTTGCGCTACTGACTATGAATACCTCCCCATGTCACAGTAACTGCACAGATGTCTATATCTGAGTGTGAGGAGAGCTTGGAGGGAGTTTATTTTTTTATAGGCTCCTGGCATTGAGCAGTAACACCTTGGTGTTCAGCTGAGGTGATTTTGCTATGACGGTAGGTTTGTCAATTTAGCATTGCCTAAAAAAGGCACTATGGGTGTGGTTAAAGTTTTAGCCAATATTCAAGAGCCTAGAGGGGAAAGGTGCAGACCATCCTTGGCAAAGGAACATGGTCTGTTAACCATGTCATCCAAAGCTGGCAAATACTGGATCTGCTTAGAATGATAGCCAGTTCTTCAAATCAGTCAGTTTTGTTCATAGTGTGGCATTGTCCACAGTAATGGTAACATGCTGCTCAATGTTAGTCTCATAACAGCCTGAGACACATAGTCTGAAAGCTCCATAGTGTCTCTATTCATAAGGTCTACAGAGGCACATCTCAGGTCATTTGCACCTACATGGACTATGATGTAATCATACTTGTACCTGCAGCGTAATGACTTGACTGTGTGCATGATTTAGTGGATTCTGGCTCTAGATAAGCAACTACCAGTTATCTTCTCCTTGTTCAACCTGGTTAGAGGGGCATCCATATATCTTACAATGGAGTCCCCTATGATGGGAGTCATGGGAAATGTGATTGCTTGTCTTAGGGGTTTAGTGTTTAGAGATCCACTGAGAATGACAGTATGTGTGGTGTCAGGTGTTGTTTTTTTCTCCATACCTTTGGGCTTGTTGAGGCATAGCATTGAAAACAGGTGGTCTGGGTGATCATTATTTAAGAAGATTGCTTTTAAGTGCCTCAGCATATGTTAATCTATGTTTGTGTATTTGTGTACTATGTGAGGTGAGTGTTGTGTGCATGATTTTGACAACGTGATGTGCAGTTGCATGTGAGAGTTTAGCCTCATTGTGTAAGAACACCTCTCACATACTGTGTCTGCCTCTTTAAGGATTAAGTATATGCAGGTAAACAAGAGACAAGTCCTACATAGTCTCAAGATGGCCATATCCACCAAGATGGCTACAGAGAAGTTAGGAAATTGCTTAGCCACACTGTTCAGTTTTTTTATTTGTGAGCTACAAACGGGTGGTGGACTGGGGCTTGAAGGCTATTAAGGGGGCTTTATTGGAGCAGATTATGCTAAGCAGTATTAAATTCTACTAACTTTAATGTTTGCACAATACTGAAGTCAACCAGATCTGTAGGTATTGTCACTTCACTCCCAACTAGCTGCTCTAAGCTTTTCAGCACCCAAGGTATTTCTAACATATTGCTTCTTTACAGAGTATAGTTTTATGAACCGTTCTTTCTAGGTGTTTGCTGCTGTACAGGGCACTGGTAACCCATGCAAATGCATACAATTTATAGCAGCATAGAGAAACTGAAAACTAACTAATGAGCCATCTGGTCAATAAAATGACTACACTGTGATTCCTTTTGTGTATTTCCCAACTTAGATAGATCAGGTAAACACTTTCTGCCACACGATATATAAACCCAGTCCTCCTGATGTAAAAAACACAGTAGAAGAAACCCAGAAGCAGAATATTACCATAAAACACTTAAACAACTAGCTGTAAATCCTTTGCTGAAGGCAATTTCAAGACAGTCTTGCAGCAGTAACAGTAAGAGGAAGAGCAGGTTTTTTTTTTTTTTGCATTTTTATTTAAAAAAAATCACTGAAATGCACAAATAAAAGCAGGAAATGGTAGCAATCACTCAAAATAACTTGTGTGATTTAGCAATCAAAGGTACTTAACTTTGCCTGGATGGCACTAGATACAAGTAGAACACTTCTGGAAAGCTGCTAAGACTCCAAGTTTTGCTGATCTCCTGGAAAATGAGCAGGAGGAACACAGAGTAAAGGAAGTTTACACAAGAGCAATACTGGTTTGTTGGGTGGGCACCCAGTATCATGGATCTATGGAAAAATGGGGAAGAAGAGTATGTAAATAGCTTATACAACTGTCAATAGCAATATAAGCTCAAATTGCATTGCATCTACTCACTGTACATGTCATTATTAGGATGTACCTCATGAACTGTGGTAGCGTCTGACAGATGACCAACAGTATTGGTTCACACATACCCGTAATATTATGATGAACATGTTAATGTGTGAAGTCACTTCAGATTGCACTGAGTGTGTGGAACAATAATGGTGTGGTTGGCTTTCCAGAGTTGTGGTATCAGCTATAATGGGTTCAAATCCCACATGCCACCTTTCCAGATATCACATGTTGTGATGTTGCTCCATGTGTTATATATTCAGGAATTGTTTTCATATCATCTAAATTGTTATATATATCAGAGTACTATATAAGACAGGGACTATTTTGTAAAGCACATTCATGGAGAGACGGTCAATTGACATATACTGTCAACATAATTATAACCATATGTAGGCCCCCCCTATGAATTTTATGTGAATATAACTGTCTTCCCGATCAAAAACAGACTTAGGGGTTGACAGTTTTCTCCACAAGAGGATGAAATTATAATTGATGCTCTGTACCTGCATGGATATTGACTCCTCAGATGGATGAGAAATACTGTTTTGAGGAATGAAGTGCAGACTGACCTTGCCAATATAGTCAGTGCTGTGGAAGATCACAATAGATACTAGGAGGCCTGTCACCGATGGTGCTCTGATATTATCCTTCATGCAGCCAACAGGATGTGCCACTGCAAGAGGTTGAGGGATGCCACCAGGGTTGGCTCACAATTGACTACCCAGTGTGAGTTAACAGTTCCTGGTGTCCCTGCATACAAGTGGTGTTTGCCATATACCTGGTGGAAGAACTGAAGCAGGTGTGTCAGGCCGCACATATACTGTACGTATTACTTTGCATAACATTGTTACTTATAGAGTATAGGAAAATAGTAGTACTCCATACCGTCAATACATTTTTAACAAAATGACAAAGCTTTCAGATACAAACTATCCTTCTTCAGTGTCTTACATAAAACAGCCATAAAAATAGCATTTTTAAATACCATTCAAACACACCACATGACACAGCAGCCTATCAACAGCAACAATTAGGAGTAACAATTAAACTTTTAAAAGCATAGTAGCAATCACAAACATGTATATAGTGCATAGTCACTTTTTATTTACTTTTTGTTGTTTAAATTTCAGAACCAGTTTCAAAGTAACTTGTTTATTCAGACCTGGATTTTTGTTCACTTCCAGACGAATAATCCACTCATATTCTTTCATATCCACACTATTTGTTAAATCTCCACTTCTAACACTTGTGTATACAACATGTATAGCTCTAAAGCTAAATTGATGTGTATCATCAGTTTCATTAATGTGCTTAGCCAAAGAGTTAGTTAATAGACCTCTCCGAATCTCTGACCTGTGTTCTATTATCCTGTCTTTTAGCCTTCTAGTCAGTTTGCCAACATAGAAACCCAAACATTTGTTACAAAAATCTTCCTAATACAATCAATTCCATAACTATTATGAATCACAGTAAAGAGGGATTTTATATCTAATGTCACCAGAATCAAAAGGTCATGGACACAGCTGTTGTACCAAGTATGTAGCTGTGTTAAGAAATCCCCTGTATCCTTAACATAACTCTGTACATATTTCAAATAATCCTTCAAAAGGTCCTGTAGATATACTGATATGGGTTCAGTCATCCACCCCCTCCGTGATACTACTGGTCTCATGGGAGGTTTTTCCAGGGATTTATGGATTTTAAGTAGTCCATAAAGTACAGGGATAATTGGGCATGGTACACTTAAAAAGTGGAAGATATCAATATCTGTATCTCCCATCACTTGCAGGTCGTATATACACGTTTATCTTACCAGTCATAATATCTATTTCTTTACCATTAATAAGTTTAAAGGTCTGTTCATCTGACAATAGCTTGGCCATAGATTGTAAATATTGTTCTACATCCATTATTACAATGGCACCTCCTTTGTTAGCTTCCTTAATAATTATCCGAGTATTATTTTGTAAGGATTTTAAAGCTTGCGTTTCATCAGATGTCAAGTTATATATTTTTGCAAAGTTCTTTTTATCATAAAAGTTACAAATGTCCTTTTCACAAATATTATTGAAAATACTAATGACATGGTCACTAACTGGAATGAAGGTACTACTCCTTTTTAGATGGTTGCCACAGAGCTATTATAGGTTCATAGGTTCATAGGTTAGTACTAGGCTATCAGCCCTAGGGCCTATACAAGCCTAGCTGTAACAATTCCCTGGCTATTTCTTCCCACACTATTTACTTCCCTGGACCCCTGTCTAGCAGGGCGACTGACATGATCCCCATGGTGAATTTCCTTTCTCCCATCCAATCATTTAAGGATATTTAAGAATCTATTACCCTTAAAAATATTTTTTAAATTTAAACCCCTTGAAAATTGATTAAAATCTGTAATTGCATGCACCAAATCATAAGTGCCTGCTGGTACAAACTTAGTCCCATGTGATAACAGGGACATCTCTGTCTCAGTTAACTTATAATTAGAAAGATTAACAACCATAGGGCGGATCGGAAAAATCTCCTTAGGGGTTCCTTCATCCAAAACTATTCTAGCATCAATCAGTAGTCTCCATATTAAAATGTACAGAACATCCATTAGATGAAGCAAAATCATTCACATCAGTAGTTACCATTAGATCATTACTAATAGATGGTCCTATATTCAGAAGGTTCCCCATCAATTCTAAACCCTCAGATGGAATAGAAGTTATTATTTCATCATTATTAACAGGTTGTTCCATATTTAAGATTTCTCCTATTGGCTGTTGACATGCAGTCATACAACCAGATCTGTTACTGGATCGAACCATATCCAAAGGATAACCAGATGTCTCTTCAGTAATGCTAGAAATTAACCCAGACCGATCAGCCACCTGACCAGTAGACTGCTCTACAGGGCCATTAACAGGGACATTCATCTCATATACATTATTATCCCTTATACTTAAAGGGATTCCTGAAAGGCCCATATTCTCAAGTAATAAATCACAGCCCATTAGAATGTTAGCATCATATAGCTGGTTAGGTCTACTCCCTTCAGTGGCAACAGAAGGATCTTTCAGGTAGTGATTATCAAAAGTATAACTATTTGAAGGAGAAACTCTATCATAATTACAATCCATTGAACAAACCAATGAATTAGCTTCTATCCATTGATTATTAATTAATAATTCCCTGCTTACTCAATTTTCAATCACAGTATTATTCACACCATAACTATCATTCACACTTAATGAGTTTCCCATAACACTACTTAACACAGGGACCCTTAAGCCAACTAGAGTTCCTGTTTGCTCACATGTCCCATCTCCACTAGACATTATTGTAGTAGAGTGTTTTTTAGACTGTATACAAACACCCTGATCAACAGAATCAGAAACAGGTCCTTCGAACACTAATATATTCCACTTAGAATTCAAAGCTGTCATGTTCAAAAGTGAGTTGCATACAAAATTTTGTGGGCCTTGATCATCCCGTAATGTTTCATTGCAAATATCATTCATATCCCTATCAGGAATGCCTTCAAAAGGCTTAATACAAGCCTTTAAGTTAACACAAGCATTCCACTCAGAATTCAAAACATTCATATTCAAGGATACATTTAGCTCAGAATTTAAAACATTCATGTTCAAAGACAGATCACGTAAAAAGTTCTGTGGCCCCAACCATTCAGTAAAACTTCATTAAAGCTATCAGTCATATCACCATCAAAAACACCTTCTGAAGGCTCTGTATAAGTTTTTAAATCAGTACAAACATTATAAACAAGGTTTTCAACTATATTCACATCCTGTAATGAAAATAGAGCATTCCTAGTTGAACTATTCAAAACATTATCATATGGGGCTTTTTCCATCCTTTCATATAACTGTTTGTTACCATTAAATATACCTGGACAAGCTAGGATATGTTCACAGTTTAAAGGAGCACTAATATTCGACTCCATTGACAAAAACAGTCAGTGGACAGGTGGAGACGATACTCCGCCAACAATTCTGAAGCTTTTAAGTTAAGCATAGTCTTACCAAAGGTTTTTATTGCTTTAAAGTCCTGCTCCTCATTGTAGGGCCATTTCTTGTTCTCCCGCTAGACCTCAAACATTGTTTGGCGGCATCGCATCCCCGGATCACCAGCTTTTCCGGTAGTTGCATTTTTACACCCTGGTTTGTCCCTTTTTTTCTGCTGGCCTTCTCTTTCATTCACTGCAGATGAATGTGCTTCCAACCCAGGTCTCGCCTGAAGCTCATTCAAATGGAAAGACATTGTAGGTGAGTCCATAACCTCCATGCTTGCTTCTGATTGGTCATATAGAGGCAAAGGCTCATTCTCCACTCACTGCGGCTCTACAATTGGCTGGAACTCAACTAGCTCATACATAGAGCCCCGAGATATCTTTTGGGATGAATTAAACTTATTATTTCTTTGATTCACAAATTCTTCAGCCATGAAAAATATGGCTGGTATTAAAGTCATTGATATCATGCAGAAGCTTTTTATTTTTAATGGATTCTAGTTGTTTATCAAACGCATCCAATCTCCCCATCATCGCATCAAACAGAGAGACGTTATTGCTTAAGGCTGCTGATTCTAGCAGCCATTTCTCTAGAGTATTAATTTCCATGCAAAATTCATTTTCTTAAGGCATAAAAAACTCATTCATGAGGAACATATAATCCAAACTCAGTCTTATATTCAACTCCTGCCACCTTCTTAGTAGCTCAGGATGGGTATTGCCATAAGAGGGCATATTTAAGACTCTTAGCCCTCGAGGTAAAATACCTAAGTTTAAATATGCATTAAAACTAAAATGCTGCCATTGCAGTTTTTTTAAAGCTTTTCACTTTATGCTCTAGCATTTGAATCATAGCACAAAAGTCATTCCTCTCAGGCCTTAGTTCTGTAGAACTTACGTCTTTATTGGTCATAAAACCAGTTTGTTCCAGCAATGGATTATCCCTCAACAACGGTCCATCCAAGGAACGATTCATAGGAGCATTTCCAAAACAGCAGGCTGTGTCATGATGAAAGTTGAATAAAATGATGTCCACTATTTCACCAAAAAAGCTGACAACAAATCTTTGAAACCAGTTCTGAAATTTAAACAACAAAAAAATAAAGAAAAAGTGACTGTGCTATATAAGTTTGTGATTGCTATTATGCTTTTAAAAGTTTAATTGTTACTCCTTAATTGTTGCTGTTGATAGGCTGCTGTGTCATGTGGTGTGTTTGAATGGTATTTAAAAATGCTGCTTTTATGGCAGTTTTATGTAAGACACTGAAGAAGGATAGTTTGTATTTGAAAGCTTTGTCGTTTTATTAAAAGTTTATTGACGGTGTGGAGTACTACTATTTTCCTTTGCTTGAAGCTGTTTGGTTTGTACTCTCCACTTTACCACTGGCTCATCTTTTTCTGTGATTACTTATAGAGTATCTTAGTACAGACTGTAATTACATGCATATATGTATTGTTAATTTTGCATTACAGCAGCAGAAATTTGCAATGTACATTGGGGCACAATGTTGATGGCAACCATCATGAGTGTATTGTACAACTGCAGTACATACATAACACTTTGAGCAACACGTATAATGTTGTCTGTATTCATTTGCACATGTCCATCCATTTCTGCACAGCAGCAAAGACATGACTGGTGAGTGTCTCCATATACTGTTATTGTGACCATTACCTGTTATCACCACTGCTGCTTGTCATGCCCATGGTGTATGCTGAGATGTTGATGTTCCCATGCCATTGTAATCCTCAAGTACATCTTCAGGAAACATGAGCAATGCAGATGCACCTGTGGACAGACCAAGTATAGTTTCCCACCTTGTTCATGCAGCACTGTGAAGCGCACCTGTGTTATATCAAATTAATGTTGCTGTTTTCCATTAACAGGGACATCTGTCCAACATGTTCACCATATGTCACATGAGTATCACTATACCCTGTTGGATGCTAAGGATGAAGCTACCAGGTAACAGGAAAAGAGGAAGGCCTAAGATAAGGTTTATGGATGTGGTGAGAGAGGACATGCAGGTGGTTGGTGTGACAGAGCAAGATGCAGAGGACAGGAAGAAATGGAAACAGGTGATCCGCTGTGGCTACCCCTAATGGGAACAACCGAAAGAAGATGATGATGATGATGTCACAATGAATGTCTTCCTGCATTCATGACCCATGTGTTGTGCTTTGTTTGTATTTTCCCACTATAGGATCCACATTATAACAGACAACACACTCATCACTCAGGGAGGGTGCAACTGCTATGCTATTTCCTGTTTCCTACATGTCAGTGATCTTACTCCTATTATTGTCCTCCATTAATACTATGTCATTCTACCCCTGCATGGGACAACTGCCATCAGCACTTCAGGTGCAACCAGATGGTATATGTATATATTTCCTACCATGTGTTATACCTCTGTTGGAGTGGTTCATGCTGGCAAATATGCACTTACTAATACTGTGTGGATACCTTTATTTCCCTACATCAGTTGCATTTCAGTCCTCACCTGCAGTGCTGGATTCCTAAGAGGACATGTCGGGTGTGTTCTATGTTGTTATTCCTTACATATGTCATGTATGTTGTGTATGTAACATAATTGTCAACTCCCTGTAATATAGGTTCTGTAGGCCACACTCAAACACAACCTTCTGGTAAGTCCTTAGTATCTGTAACATTGTAATAATATAGTTATGCCATATGTCCGTACTGAGCTCCAGCATCTGATATATATTTTTATCTGACCTGAATCATCTGTCTCTTTTTGTAGCACATACACTGCCTGCATTCTCCATTAACCTGTCTGAGCATTTATATAGCTGCATGGAATCAGGACTACCCAAAATGACAAAACCCTCCTCTCAAGGAAGAGTAAACCTGTCTGGTGGACATCTGCAATAAATAAACTCTGTAATAAAAGGAAAAAAATGCTGTCCAGGACCAAGAAGGAACAGGTGCTTAATTGGAAGCAATATCTCCTTAGCCTGAACAAACAAATAAGAACACTAGTGAAATCCTCCAATGCAAACTTCACGTCCAGACATGTCACATCTACTAAAGACAATCACAAGGCTTTCTTCACATATGTCCACAATCTCAAGGGAAGCACCCAGATCTGCTCAGAACTGGTGGTCAAGGACATCACATGCACAAACACCATAGATATAGCCAACCTGCTGGTAGACAGGTTCAGTGAAAACTTCACCCCTCTGCACCCCCCATCAGTAAATCAGGACATGCCCAGTACTTGCCCCCTCTCCCTATCTCTAGGGAGCAGGGCATCACTGCCCTCACAAAGGCAACAAATACAGCCTCCATGGAACCTGATAACATCCCAGTCTGCATCCTACATGAACTCAGGCAAGAACTTGCAGCACCATTAGGCACCATATTCAACCAAAGCCTGAGTACTGGCTTCATCCCAAATGGGTGGAGGGCAACCACTGTCATCCCTTTGTACAAAGGTGGTGCATCCATTGATCCAGGAAATTATATACCCATCAGCCTAACTAGTCTGATCTGCAAGGCCATGGAGCAGATTATCATGGACCTTATTAATAAGGACACTGGCAATCTCCAAAAACTCGTTCCCACACAGTTTGCGTTCATCAAGAGGAAGTCATAGGTTCATAGGTTCATAGGTTCATAGGTAGGTACTAGGCTATCTGCCCGAAGGCATTTATAAGCCTAGCCGGAATGTGTTGGCTTTCGCCGCCCCCCCCCCCTTAGATTAGTTCCGTGTGCCTCTGCCCAGCAGAGTCATTGAAGTGATCCCTGTGGTAAACTTTCTATTTCCCATCCACTCAAGCTTTCTCTTAAAGAGGGTCAGTGAGGAGCTTTGCCTAATGTAGCTTGGAATCCCATTCTCTTCATTCATCAGCCTCTCGAGGTATGCTGTCCATGTGCTCAACACACTCTCCTCACTTGTGAGTACATATACCTCATCATCCTATATCACCCTTCACCCTTATCTGCTGCACATCTTTCCTAGCTCAGTGCATCTGTCTAGCCAATCAGTACAATTCCTTTCATCCCCCCTCCTTAGTGTCCAACCTGCCACAGAACTCTGCATATGCCCATCCTCAGGTTTTGCCACCTCTCTCTGCTATGCACATCATCTCCTCATACTCTTGCCTACTTTCCTCATCTCTCTGACAATCCCACTCCTTCTACCCCAACCTCTGTCTCTGTATACTGTCTAGTACTTCCTCAGTCCACCAGCAGGTGTCCTTGTACTGCTTCCTCCATCCACATCACCCCAAGAACCCTTCTATCTGTCTCCCTTACCAGCTCTGCTGTTAACCAGATATTTGTTAGATTGTCACTCCCACCCAGTGCCTGTCACAACTCTTCCCTGAACTCCACCTCACAATCACCCTTTTCCATTTCACACCATTTGATCCTTGGTGCTGCCCCCACACTCCTCCTCTTCTTGATCCCCATTAGCTTACATATCAATATTCTCTGCTGCCTAAATACACTTTCCCCTGTCACCACTTTACGGTCTCCAATCTCCTTCAAACTGGCCCTCCTACAGTGGATATATTCCACCTGTGTGCATCTTACGCCACTCTTGTATGTCACCCTATGCTCCTCCCTCATGTTATAGTACACATTCACCAAAGCCATGTCCATCCTTTTGCAAAATGCACTACCATCTCACTGTCTCCATTCCTTTTAACACCATACATACCCCATTAATTCCCCATCCCCTCTGTTCCCTTTACCAACATACCCATCGACATCTGCTGCAATGACCTGTCTCTGTCACCCTTGGGTACAGTCATCACCACGTCATCCAGCTGACATCACATTTCTCTTTCTCATCCATCGCACAACCAACTTGCATAGCATATGCACTAACAACAATCATGATTACACTATCAGCTTACAGATTCAGAAACATCACTATCAGACACTTATGTCATCCTCCAATAACAATCTTGGCGTACTTTTCCTTCAGCAGAAGCCCTACCCCCCTTCCTCCTCCAGTCCACACTATGATAGCACAATTGTGACCTGCCTACCATACATCCAGCCACACCCCCATTCTATGTGGTCTCTTGCACACACACAATATATCAACCATCCCCTGGCCATCATATCAGCTAGCATGGTCCCTATACCTGTCGTACTGCCAACATTGACCATTCTTACCCTTAATACCACCCTCCTAGCCTTTCTCCTCTCTTCCTGCCATATGACTGTTGGACATCCTCCAGGGGATGCCTGTCAGTGCAGAGGCTACTGTGCTACTGAATGACTCAAGTATGTTACAGCAATACTGAGACACTGTCACTGATTTTGTCCCATTGTACCCATGTATGCATGGCATCCTACAGATGTCCTGCTGTAACAGGTTGAGAGGGATGATTGAGCAGCAAGAGTGTGAATATGCCATACTGACATAGAACAGACATGTATGTGAGGTATTACCTATGCACATGGCAGTATGAGTAGGTATACGTGTCCACCTCATGAAAACAGACATGGGATGCAAAATGTCAGTTAAAAAAGCTGTACATGTTGTACTTGTGTGTAATCTTAGTTACTGTGCACCCAAAAGAGTGACATTTCTACAGCTACTGGTTGTTGCATTGCCCTGACACAGCCATGGTTAGTATAATAAGCATGATCATTACTAAACTGGAGAGGTGTCCAATTGTGTTATGACTTTGTGGCCATGCCCACTACAAACAACTGATTGAACACATACATGGCTGTATGGACTCAGCAATACTTTACTTGTCATGCCTGCCTCCACCAAAGTAGAGTAATCCCCTTTGCGGGACAGCAGCATTACACAAACCACAGACTTGGTCCCTATAGTGGCTGTACAGGGCAAAGTAGGGGCAGAAACCAACCTGGCATCAAGTCAGTCATTGTCTGAACAAGTATACAAGGTCACAGCTGGATTACTGTAAGGCCAACTATGACTACACACTGGAGACATCCAACAAGGACAATCACAAGGCCATCTTCCCATATGTCTGCAATCTCAGCGGCAACAAACCAACCCAACCTGTAATGATGGACTATCATACATACACACACAACATAGCTACAGGCAACCTGCCTGTTATACTTGGTCAACTTCTTTGAGACAGTCACCAAAGCCATGGTCGAGTGGAAGATGGTGCACACTGTCTACCTTGACCTGGCCTTAGCCTTCAAAACTATTCCTCACTTAGGTATAATAGATAAATTCTCTCAACTAGGCATCAATCTGTATGTTACCAGATGAGTAGCAAACTGGCTCACTGACAGAACCCACCTTGTCAAAATAGGGGAAGCCACCTAAACAGTCATCCTGTAATGAGTGATATACCCCAGGGATCAGTCTTGGGACCTTTGTTGTTTGGGATATACTTTTCTGAGGTACAGGCCAAAACCAGTGGGCTATGGCTGACCAAGTTTGCACATGACTGCAAGCTGGGTGATGTCATCAATTCCCCTAGTGATGTGGACCTCCTCCAAGAGGGTCTCACCCCAACACATGACTGGTGCCAGAAACATGGCCTTAAACTGAATGATAAAAAAATGTATCATCATCCCCTTTGGGGAGAGTGACAACCCCACAAATTATTACATTAATAACAAGGTCTTAAGCATGTAATCAGTTGAGAGGGACTTGGGCACCCAGGTTCATAGCAAACTGACTTCTGACCACCATATTGCCTCCATTGTATGGAATAATTTCTGCATGGCCCAACTCATTAGTATGAGTATCTCAACCGGGGACAAGGTGGTCATAACATCCCTGTATTCTTCCCTCATAAGACCCATTATTGAGTACTATGCCCCTTTCCGCATGCACCTCACAAAGCACATGCAGCAGCTGGAGAAACCACAGAGGTTCCTCAACAGGAGAATCCAGGGCCTCAAACATCCACCCTACACAGAAAGGCTAAAGGTCTTGTCCCTCTATTCAGTCTCCTATAGACTCCTCAGAGGTGATCTCTGTCTGGCATACAAAGCAATCTCAGACCCCAACTTGATGGGACTGCTGCATATCCACAAGTCAAACTCCACTCAAGTAACCCACACACTTGGCAGCAACTTGGTCTGTGACATCAAAAGGACTTATTGGCGGGGCATATTTGTGTTTCGGAGACTCTACCTTCTGTGAAATAGACTCACACTCCATGTCAAGCAGGACACCTCATTAATCCTTTTTAAGTGCAACTTGGATAACAGGATGGGGAACAGAAAATACACCCTTAGGATTCTACCTGTGCCCTTGCTGGACAGGGGCATCAGGTGCTGACTTGTCAGAACATGGGCTAAATTCTTAGCTAGGTTTGTAAGGGCCTCAGGGTTAATAGCCTAGTAACTTTCTATGATCTGAAGATCCTATAACAGCACAGAAAGCTGAAGGAAGACTTCAGTGTACCAGCTGCAGACACAATTCAGAAGACATGCCAGAATTAGTCTAAGTACTTATTTATTTAGCATAGGATAATTACAGACTCCGCACACACCCATCAGATGCCATAACACAATATGTGTGCCCAATGCAACGTAAAAGAGACAAAGGGTTCAACAACTCTGCTTCCAAAATCCTCAGTGAATGCCATACTCTGACACAAGGAAAGGAAGCTATTGCCCATGGAATCCTACAGAATCTGTATCAATGCTGAAAAAACGAAATTGCAATCTACAGTGAATGAACTACAACAGGCAGAGTTACTCAAGCCATATAGAATGATATGACAAAGAGTCCTAGAAAGCAGCCAGCTAGACAGAGCCAGGCTATAACAAAGGCAACTAAAAGATCAAAATATTGACAGGTTCTGCTTAGAAAGAACCTCCTTTTGCTTTGCTGCCCAAGGTTTGGGGTCTGAATGTATGATAGGATGAGTTACCTGGTATTGCTGGAGTGATCTCTGCAGCTTTGAAGGTATCTGTGACTGCACAAATGTCAGCATCTTCCAGAGTTAAGAATGCTTGCAATGACTGCAGTTTCATGTTTCAACTCCTATCATTAAGCAGCAAGAACTCTTGCTTTTTGATGAAATTTTCATGTTGGTAGTTTTGACCTCATGGCATTACTTAAAAAAGGCACTATGGGGGACTTTCTCCTTATTCAGCCTGATGAGTGGCACATCTGTGTGTCTCACAATGTAGTCTCTTATGGCTAATATGTTGGATTTATGTTTAGGCCTTAGTGACTTTGAGACACAGTTGTGTGGACTATGTGTGGTATGTGGTGTGGTGTGGTGAGCAGTGAAGTTTGCATGTGTTTTTGCCTCAGAGGTCTCTTTTGTTTGGATATGTTTTTGTTGAGGATGTCTGCATGTGTGTGTGTGTGTGTGTGTGTGTGTGTGTGTGTGTCTGAATATGTTGTGTAGGTGTGGGTGGTGTTTGAGGTGTGGTGTTTGTGTTGACATCCTTCTCAGTACCAGATATACTGACTTGTGAGGGAGAGAGCATTGACTCTATGTTCTTAATGTAATTGCACCTCTCACAAATTGTGTTTCTAGGTGGTAGTAGCAGAGTGTTGTCTGTGTACATTAGGCAGTTGCTGCACTGTCTCAGGATGCCCATATCAACCAGACTGGCAGGAAAAAGCATAGGAAATTGCCCATCCATATTTGTCAGAAACTGAGGGTGAGAGACTAGAGAGAGCTAAGAGGGTAAAGGATGGAGGGTCTAAGAGTAATACTACTAGGTGATCACACAAGTGCTGCCAAGGGAAATCTTCTAGCTGGAATACCTCAAAGGGTTAAAAACAGTGCAGCTGCAGCTCTAAATGAAGCACACCTGTATCCAGACTATTCTACTCAATTTAAGTGTCAAGAAAAAAGTAAAACTCACAAAAAAGTACAGATTAAACTCTTACAGACAAAACAGAACTCACAGTATGAAAAAATACAGTTAAACAGTAATGAAATGCAAGAACATGCAGTTAAACAGTAATGAAATGCAGTTAATCGGCAAATTGCTTTAAAATGGTGAAAATGTGATAAATTAGCTCACAATCACAACAGTAAAAGAAACAGTTGAAATAAAATATAAGGTTACCAACAAGCAGTAACAAATGTGGCAAATTAAATGCAGTTGAACACCTAAGCACAAGCAAAATGAAGTAGGAAGAGGCACAATTTTTTTTAAGTAGAAAGTGAGGAGACAGAAGATAATTCAAGGTTGATTAGCTAAAGGGGTGGGGCTTCACAATTGACCTCACTGTACTCAGTCAAATAAGCTGATGTAGTAGGACTGGCAAGAGTGTCCAATATCAAATTTATAGCAGAGGTGGGCAACTCAAAAGCCATCAAGTTTTAAGACCACAACAACAGTTGGGTGGGTGGGTGGCATACAAGATCAGTACAGAGGTAAGAATTGAATTCACTAGGCCAAAAAACAGTTGCACAGTTTACAACTATCTTTTGGAATCTAGCCCGTAGCATACACTGTTGTGGTAAACTTTATGAATCTGGCCTTTTATGTGAACCAGTAGGTGTTGAAATAGTTTTAAGAGGTTATTTATATTCTGAAGTTTTATCTACATATTTTTATGCTGGTTATTTAAATTATGTCGGAATTAGGGATGTTGCACATTATATTCAGAAGAAATTTTAATAAGAAAACAAATATATTGCAGCTGAAAATTCTGTATATTCAGAAGAATTTTTAATAAAAAAAACAAATATATTGAAGCTGAATATTCCATAAACTCACCTGTTGTTACATCTTTAAATGAATCTTGACCTCTCTTATTTAAAATATTCTCTAGGTCTATTAATTAACATCCTAGGGTTCAAAATATAAATGATTTGTTAATAGACAGGCATTTTGTCAAGGCATCAGATTCTATGAATGACCACTTCCGTTATGGATATTTACCGCCTATTGACAGTGTGTTTCTTGCACCATACTGTTGATAACTACTATCAGGTGATTGCATAGATTTACAAGCTGCAATACTAGAAAATGTCAATGCACATATTAATGAGAATAATATGTTTAACATCTTTACCATTATGCAAAGAAGTATATTTATTCAGAAATCCAATGCACTTAGAGCTCAAGGGCTGAACAATAAATGTAGCTGGAATCATATAATTTACTGAGTAATGATTGTAATTATTTGAAGTCTTAACTGTTTGTTATTTTAATTGTTTTCTTGTCTCTCTGTATCTCTTTATATTGTACATTTTGCGCATTTGTATTTTAACTCAAATTAAGGCTGCATACCAAGACATTTGCAACAATAAAGCTGTAGCTTTTTGAGTGTGTAATGATTATATTCTATTAATGTTTCATAATAAACTCACACACTCCAAAGATGTAATTATGGGCTCAGTGAGCTTGATGTTCAAACCTTAGGCTTTATTTCATAATCCGTCCCAGTCTACCTCAGCACAAGGCAGGCAAAACCAGTAAGTCATCTTAACCACAACCACTCATGTTAAACACACATTCAAGGAAAACTCATCAGTAAAGTTATATATGTATGTGCATTATCAATGCACATCTACAGAAGGGGTACAAGACCAATGGAACTTTCAGTAATACATGGAAAGTAGTAAAAGAAGACAAATGAGAATCAGCCATTATGTCAGAAAAGTGACAAATATCCACAAATAATTACTGATATAATAATACATAGATCTGTTCATAACTCCTTGTTCCTATTTTTGCACATAAGGTCAGCATGTCACTACAAGAGTATCAGTCATCTAGAGCCAAGTTTTTCACAGCCTGGTGGCTAGCCCTGCCATGGTAGTTCTTCCACAATACACACTCACATTCACATCTATAGCCAGTTTACTGTGTCCAATCCACCTATTGCATGTCCTTGGAATATGGAAGGAAACCAGAGCACAGAGCAGAAGCCCATGCAAACACAAACAGGCATGCAGACTCTGCACAGAGGGCACCCCAACTGATTATTGAACCAGGAACCCTGTTGCTTTGAGGTGATAATGCTATCTGCTGTGCCACTTTATGGATATAAATAAATGCACCAATCACACTTTGAGGAATCCTACATAATCTGCAAAATTTCTAAAAAAAAAAAAAGATAATTAAGTAAGGCAAAGGGCAATCTCAGCCACATTGCCATGGCTAACAGTAGATAATGGGTGCAGGACATGAGTAGAAAACACAAGTAATGCACTCACCAAAGAAATAAGAGTGATAGGAAAACAGATGTGGGGTGAGGGCGAAGAAGAGGGGCACATAGGAGATATGATGGAATAGGAAGGTCAGAGGGAGAGTCAGAGGGGCATGGGCATTTTTTTTCTTTTACTTTTCTTTTTTTTTTTTTTGTGGGAATAGGCCTTTCTGATTTTTGGAGAATAGAAGGAATGGAAAAGATACAGAAAGAGGAGACTGCAAAAGATCAAGTACAAACATATAACAAAATATCACAAGACATGCCAGACAAAGGTCACTAATACAGACAAAGGATAGGTAAGTTGCACAGACAGCATGCATATAGACTAAACGTGGGAGAAGGAAAAAATATAAGCAAGATAGGGATGCTTATCAGCCATTGTGTAACAGAAAAATACATATGTATCAATGCACAAATCAGTGCTGAGATGTTACAAACTGTATGACAGTCATGCCAGAATGAGTATGACCAATAGTAGGTGTGTGTTGGAGAACATTAAATGGGGACAGCCAATACTGCAACACACAATGGATATAGCTACAATTATCCACTAGGCTGTCTGCAGTGCAGGTGTAAGCTAAGCAGTAACAAAGAATATCAAATCCAGGGAAGGAAATTTAACAGTGGACTTGACCCTCCAACCCTGCATGCAAAAAGCAAATTAAACACAGTGCCAAACAGCAGTACCACAGCAAATAGATTGATGTGTCTGTGTAATAAACAAGTATACACAACACAACTACAGGAAAAATTGGATCCATATGTCAAAAACACATTCTATACCAATGCAATACAAATGGGTGTTCAGTTATGCAATATAAACATGTGACATACAATCACATTACATAAGTTAAACAGAAAGAACACTCGTCACACGTACCCAACACGACATGGAATATGAAATAAATGTTAATACATATATGATTAATGAAAGCTAAGTAATGCAAGTCTGTGCATCGGCAGGAAGCATATAAATGCCTGGGTAATGCACAACACAACTGCAGTATAAACACTGATGGAATCTACCCAGTTGTTTTCACCTTGTGCTCATAAGTCTTGCATGTGTACGATACCCATCATGGTGCCATACGATCATATTGTACCAGTATACCTACATGACAGTGATGATACATTACAGGAAGGCAAACATACACATATACATATGCCATGCATATGTGAAACATATAGGCCAAAGTTATGAGGGGAAAGGTAAAAGGACAATACAGGCACACAACAGTGAGGAAATGTCAGCAAGAGAAAGTAGGCACAGAGCAAAGCAGGACAACCATAGCTAAGGAGACATAGTGCACATGCATGTGTCCACAATACTTGATGGACTACAACTCCTTGCAAGGAACATTGAAGCAAATGGCCATTGTCTGACACATGAGCATAGTGCAATGGGGATGGCTATATACATATCTGTGTACAAATGCCACAAACACCACAGTAATATGCAACAGTTAAACAGCAAATGACATAGGTACACAACAAAAGTAAATTTGAATATCACTTACCCATATATACTGCCAAGCAAACATAATACAGCAGATGAAACAATGACTGTTATTGCTATAAATATCACAGTACATATGCAGGACTACTTAGAGCATAGTCCTACGTACACATACAGCACAACATAATGGAATAAGTGCATGTAACCAGATATGTATTACAACGGTTGTCATATTTCAGTTACATTAAGGCTATACACATGTTCATCCATGCTAATCAGTGCATACCTACTACAAATGTGTACACACAGACATGCATGGTAACCCATGTATACATGTCCTAATATAAGCTATGTTCCAAAAGACTGGTTAGTGCCATGAGCAGAATACATACAAAAAAGGGAGTCATGAATGAGGTTATAAAAGCATCCCCTCTGCATATTTAATAAGTGACTAGTCAATGCAGTAAGTGAGAGATCATGGTCAGATGTACATGTTACAGTACTCTAAAACAATGTGGTGCAATAAAAGCAGTACATAGTGCATGCAAGGTCATTTTGTCAGTGGGGCAGCATGACCCAACAATGTTGCATAAGGTACAAAAATCAAGGACACATCATGTTGTTGAAACGACATAAGAGAGCAAAAAGGAACATGCAAATGGGTGCACTGCATATACTTGACTAACCTCACCATGTTATGTGAGAAGAAGAAGAATAATGTAATATGTGAGTTGTTGTCATCCCTTCTATGTATATATAGGAAAAACACAAGCAGAACAACTTTGTGCCATGCATTATGCTAACTGCAACAGTTATATCTGTCACACACAGGGTAATAGGGTATCAAACAGAACAATATTATGCACATTACACACAAATACAGATTTGAAGGAGTAACACCCCCGCTCATATGGAGCAATGTATGCAATAATGGCAGCATATGATGATCATATAAGTAATAATGGTAATGCATGTGTCATTTGTTAATGTGTGTCATACTGCAGCAGCAAGATAAAGCCACATATCATCTGATATGTGTAGTGTTCATTGTGATGTTTATGCAAAAGCATGACAATACCATGTGTTGTATGTATAACTGTGCCTATGCCATACACATTGGAATATGGAAAACAGCATGGTAGCAGCATTGAATCCGTGGATCACTCAGACAATACTTAACATTCCTAAGGACAAACTTAATGGGGTGAAACATCACAAAAGATCTATCTAACGATCTCCTGGAAAAGGTTGTGTATGGCCCATGTAATGTCCTGAAAGAAGTTACCCATCAGGTCCCTCATCTGTGTGTGGAACCTGTCTCTCAGTATAGCCCAGATCTGCTCCCAAAAGTCATCAGCCTAGTGTGGTGACTGACATCTTCTATAGTGAGAAACAGGAACAACAGCATATGTAGTTCCTGGTATGTTGTTGTCTTCATTGTCATTATCCTCATCATGGTCACCATCCTGGATCTTGGAATCTGACTCGATTGGCAATGTTCTGGCACAGAGCGAAGCAGGGCAACTGTAGCTAAAGAGACATAGTGCACATGCATGTGTCCACAATACATGATGGACTACAACTCCTTGCAAGGAACATTGAAGCAAATGGCCATTGTCTGACACCTGAGCATAGTGCAATGGGGATGGCTATATACATATCTGTGTACAAATGACACAGACACCACAGTAATATGGAACAGTTAAACAACAAATGACATAGGTACACAACAAAAGTAGATTTGAATATCACGTACCCATATATACTGCCATGCAAACATAATACAGCAGGTGAAACAATGACTGTTATTGTTATAAATATCACAGTACATATGCAGGACTACTTATAGCATAGTCCTACGTACAGATACAGCACAGCATAATGGAATAAGTGCATGTAACCAGTTATGTATTACAACGGTTGGCATATGTCAGTTACATTAAGGCTATACACATGTTCATCCATGCTAATCAGTGCACACCTACTACAAATGTGTACACACAGACATGCATGGTAACCCATGTATACATGTCCTAATATAAGCTATGTTCCAAAAGACTGGTTAGTGCCATGAGCAGAATACATACAAAAAAGGGAGTCATGAATCCTACTGGTGAGGAAGTCTCATGGTCTGTCACATTACATCACAGGAGCAGAACAGTATACATACATAATAGGTATTAACCCAAAAATAATGAATACATGAACATTCAGATGAAAATTACACAATCTATATCTTACATCTGTTATGTATGTGATGATATACTACTGTCTGATCTTATTGAATTATAGCACCTTATCTGATTTTTAGGCATACATCCAATCCATACTAAATTACAAAATGGTGTACAGTATAACATACATCACAGTCATATGCAAAACATGCCTGAAATAAAGCACAATCAATAAATACTTAAGCTTTGGCCGGCTAAGATCTACCTGCAATCAACTGGATGTATAAGCAAATTTTACACTTTTATCTGCACTTTTTCATATAGTACTACATTTTATTTATTTTTGTTTTTCACTGAATATTAAACTGAACTGAAAATTGTGGCTTTGTGTCTCTACAGAGAGCTTGTGTCTCTACAGAGATCTTGTTAGAAGTGTAGCCATTGATAGCAGTGGGGGTAGTTTCATTTTGATATTCTGTGTTTTAGCCTAGGGGTTATCCTGCCTTATATAAGTGGTGCATTTTTTTTTTTTTCTGCTGAATACTTGAGCTTTGGCCCGCTAAGCTCTACCTGCAATCAACTGGATGTATAAGCGAATTTAAGTACACTTTTACCTGCACTTTTTCATATAGTACTGTATTGTATTTATTTTTGTTTCTCACTGAATATTAATTAAAGTGAAAATTGTGGCTCTGTGTCTCTACAGTTAGTCCCCCCCTCCATTCTTGTTTTGGTGTTAATCTTGGTGGCTTTGAAATTGCATGCCCCTCTTGTAAATTTATATGTGGATACTCCTTCTGGGCCCATCTCATTTGCTCACTCAACTGAGTGCAGTGATATCATATTCTGATTTCAGGCACTCCTACTGTGTACAACGAGAGCATTTGGAAAGGAATTTTTTTTTTCTAAACTTGTTTCCTGCCTTTCCTGTAAGAAGTCTAGTCAACATATAGATTTGCTGTATCCAGGACTATCTGTAAGCTTCTGAGCCTCCAAGCCTTTCTTTTTTTGGAGGGAAGCCTTCTAGCTTAATTTTGCTTCTTAGAACTAGCCAGTTTTTTAGTTTCAGCACTCAAATCTGTTTCTTTGAGCTCAGCACTTGTTCAGAACCCATTGTAAGTACTAAATAAGCTACAAATTACTGCAACACTCAACATTTCTCACTTGACTAGAGGAAAGCAGTTTTTACTACTTAATAAATAAGCACCTATCCAGGTATGTCTAAGGGTCAGATCCCGGTGTTTTCTCCTGTCTACCTGATGAATCTGGGCATCTTGGGGTGATGCAGCAATTGCCTCATGTACACAGACAACACTCTCGTTCTACCACCCAACACTACAACCTGTGAGAGTTACACTTATATTGCCAAACTGGAAGCACCACACCACTCTCATCACATAGTCCCTCAAAACTTACACCAACAAAACACACACATAGAAACACAGAACACACACCTACATTCATTGAGGCTCTCAATAAAAACCTGCCCAAGCAACAGGGACTTCCAAAGCAGAAACGCAAGCAAACTCCACCCCCTGACACAACCCAAATGACACATAGCCCACAAACTCAGTGTGCCACTCAACCACAGCCCATAAGGCATAACAATGTACCCAACACTCTAATCATAGGTGACTCTATAGTCAGGCATACTGATGTTCCACTCACCAGCCTAAACAAGGAGAAAGTTACTGTCAGCTGCATGTCGGGTGCCAGGATCCACCACATAACACACGCACTCAATTCACTCCACAACAAGTACAAATATGACTGTGTCATTGTCCATGTTGGTGTGAATGACCTGAGACGTACCTCCCTGGACTACATGAAAAGAGACATGGAGGAGCTCTCCAATCTTGTAGCCCAGGCAGGTATGACCCTAGCCCTGAGTAGCATCCTGCCATCACCCTGAATGATACTGCAGTACAAGGACAAAATGATTGACTTCAATAATTGGCTAAGCTTCTGGTGTCATTCTAAGGGGATCCAGTATTTGTCTGCCTGGGATGACATGATCGACAGACCACAATGTTTCACCAGAGATGGCCTGCACCTATTGCCCTTGAGATTCTGGATACTGGCTAAGGCTCTTGCCACCACTATAGTGCCTTTTTTAGGCAAGGTTCAAATGACAAATTCACCACCATAACAGGTACAAGCAAGCAAAATCTGAGGGTAATGCTACTCAATGCTAGAAGTCTAAATTTCAACATGCACTCACTCGAGGCACTCCTTAAAAGGGAGAACATCGACATCTGTGCAGTGACAGAGATCTGGTTCAAAGCTGAAGAGAGCACCCCTGCATTACCAGGCTATAATTCATACCATACCTTTCAGCCACCTAACCCAGACCAAAGCACTATAGGCGGAGGAGTGTCCATATTCATTAAGGATATCCACACCTCCAGGCTAGTTGCACAGCATAATGCATCCAAGATTATCCAAGTGCAACTAAGTCTGAGGAAGACCGCAATCCAAATTGTAGCTTGCTACAGACCCCCCACCATTCCCCAGGATTCCCACTCCTCATTTCTTGATACACTGGAAAATATTAGGGTACAACCCAACACCCTAATATAGGGCAATTTCAACTACCGCATCATTAACTGGGAAAACTACTGATGTACCGAGTCTTTTGCTCAACGTTTTCTGGCATTCATAAATTCCAATGCCTTGGATCACCTTATTCACACCCCTACCAGGGGCAGCAATATCCTAGACCTGATCATTACCAACATGGGTGACCGGTGTTCCACACCAGAGGTCAATTCTTCGTTGGTCAGATCAGACCACAAGCTAATCACCCTAGACATCCACATCCCACCTCCACCCCCAATTAGGGTAACCACTGTAAAAAACTTCTCCAAAGCCAACTTCACACTTCTTAAGATAGAAGTAGCAAACTTCATGACACCCATGCAGATGGACAATAGAGGTACGACTGCTGAATCCTACACAAATGCACTTTATAAGCACTTACACAAGTGCATGGATCATGCTATCCCTAACAGAACCAAGATGCTATCCTTCAAAAAAAGGAAGCCAATCTGGTGGTCCTCTGCCATAAACAAACTCTATAACAGAAGAAAGAAACTGTTGCAAAAAAAGAGTAAAATCTCATGACTGGGGGAACTCCCTGGTCAGCCTCAGTAAGAAGCTGAGATCCCTCATAAAATCCTCCAAAGCTAGTTACGAAAACAAAATTGCCACTGACTCTAGAGACAACCACAAAGCATTCTATAGCTATGTCAAGAATCTCAATGGCAACACTCAGATCTGCTCTGAGATACAGCACAATGGCACTAAATATACAGAAACAACTGATATTGCTAACATCCTGGCAGATAGGTTCAGTGCTAACTTTACCCCCCTCTCAACCCCTAGAGGGCCCATCTCTATACCGGAAGAATGCAAAGTTCCTGTAATCACAGCTGCACAGGTAAAAAAACACACTCTCCAAAGCCAAGAACACAGCATCCACAGGAACTGACAATATCGCAGGCTGCATTCTACATGAACTACAGAATGCACTGGCACCCCACCTAAGTACCATGTTCAATCATAGCCTCACCTCAGGCTTTGCGCCCACTGAATGGCACACCATGATGGTTATCCCAGTCCACAAAGGGGGAGCCAAGACGGACCCCAGGAACTACCACACCATTAGCCTGATGAGCCTGGTCTGCAAGGCCATGGAACGTATCATCATGAAACTCATAAACAAAGGCATTGGTAATCTCCAAACTCTGGACTCCACCCAGTTTGGGTTTGTAAAAGGCAGATCATATCTCCTAAACCTGATAGACTTTTTTGAAGCAGTCACCAAAGCCATAGATTAGGGTAAGGTGGTTCACACAGCCTATCTAGATCTCGTGAAGGCTTTTAAGACCATCCCCACTCTGGAATTATAGATAAACTCACTAAACTAGGTATAAATCCCTATGTCACAAGAGGGGTTGCCAACTGCCTCACAGACAGAACCCACACTGTGAAAGTAGCAGATTCCAAATCTGACTTCAGACCAGTGACAAGTGGAGTACCACGGGGTTCAGTCCTGGGTCTTCTCCATTTTGGTATCTACTTCTCTAAAGTAAAGGCTAACACAGAAGGACTTTGGCTAATGAAGTTTGCAAATGGCTGCGTACTAGGAGCCATAACTGAAACTCCTAATGATGTGGATATCCTACAAAAGGGCCTCACTGAGACAGATGCCTGGTGTCAAAGCCATGGCCTGAAGCTCAATGCCAAAAAGTGCATTGTCATCCCCTTTGGTAAAAACTCTGTACCCATGAACTACCACATAGGTAGTAGTCTACTTAACACCGAAAGTGTGATAAGAGACCTTGGGACACAGGTGGACAGTAGTCTCTCCTTTGATAATCACATCACCACAGTGGTCAGGAAAGTCTTCTACATGGCACACCTCATCACAAAAGGTTTCTCATCCAGAAACAAAGAGGTCATTGTTCCCCTCTACTCATCACTCATTAGACCCATTATAGAGTACAACGCCCCTTTTGGTATGTACCTAACAAGACATCTACAACAACTGGAAAGGCCACAGAAATACCTCACAAAGAGGATTACTGGCCTCAAACAGATACCCTACACAGACCGTCTCAAAAAACTCCAGCTTTACTCCGTCGCATATCGCCTACTCAGAAGAGATCTCTGCCTAACATACAAAGCTATGTCAAACCCAGAGCTGTTGAACATGCTCCACTTAAAGAAATCCCAATCCCTTCAAGATACAAGCTGTAGGGACCTAAATCTTGTCATCACAATAAACAGAACATGCTGGAGGGATAGATTCCTGGCCCAGAGATTTCCCATACTCTGGAACAGACTACAGCTCCTTATTAGCACTCTTCAAGAAAAATCTTGATGATTGGATGGGAAATAGGAAATTCACCCTGGGGATCACTTCTGTGGCTCTGTTCAACAGGGGCATAGGAAAATAATTTTCTTTGGTGGCGAAAGCCAGGTTGCCTTTTTGGCTAGGCTTATATAGGCCCTATGGCCAATAGCCTAGTACCTGCCTATGAACCTATGAATCATTGATAAGGCGTGCACAGAAATGCATGCACCAGTTAAAATATATGTTCATTATATCTGATATATAAGCATACATCATACATTGTGTGGCATTGATAAATGTGTTGCTATGACAGGTATGTTACAAAATATGCCAGTAGGCATATGCATATATATAGTATAACAAACTAGGGATTACACAATGTCCAGTAAATGTTACTGATGCTTTATGAATGGGCCTGGAAAGGAGATCACTATCACAATAGTGATATGTATGTGGCCATAATACATGACAAGTCATCATATACTGTCACATCTATCTACTGCTTCACAGTATGCACTGACATGTGTCATATAGCACAATCAGACTTACTGGCAAATATCTGCAACAAGTATTTATTACTGCAGTATCAGATGTGCACCAACATAAATGTAAAGAGATTATATGATATCAATTTAACAATATCAAAACATATGAAAGAGGACACGTATTATGTTTGCCCGAGTTACATCATCACAGTTACATCACAGTACAGTACATTTGTTATGCCACCATAACTGTCACCAGATCTGGCCCATAAGTTTTATTTATACATTGTGTAACAAAAGACCCAAAGGTGTAATAATAACAAGTATAATGTCATGATTATGTAAAATCTAAATGCCATATTATTTAAATATTGAGGATATAAACAGAAAGCAATGAATAAGTCAGCATGCCCATGAATTTTTTGGGTCTATATTATCATATTGCATGCTCAGAAGTGCGAACAACAAATAATCGTCCTCATGTAAGCAAAAGCTTACAATGTCAAAACTTCAGAACAGTGATTATTTTCCAATGGAAAACAATCGCTGTTCTGAAAAAAAAAAAAAAAACAGTAAAATATTACTTAACATGGAGGGCTTTGTCCCCCCACACCCCCCAACATGGGGGGCTGTGTCCCCCAAAACCCCCCTACTTGAATATACCAACTCCGAGATCACACTACAGTGCCGAAAAGACAAAGTATCAAAAGAGGCCAAACAAATTCTTTCCCAGGGAAGGAATTCTCTGAAACATTGCTTCGCTATTTTGCCTTTTCACGCTTTACTGTTCGACAAAGATGCATTCGACAACCTGCGTCTGCAACGGCATAATAGAGAATCAATTTTTTTTCATTAAGTTACTCAAGCACATTACATGGCATATATTACTCAGCTTATCAGGCATACAACTATTATATTTGTACATTAACTGGCATATCAGTCTTCAGTATGCATACAAAACACACGTGTACAGCACACAAACATATATGTCAGTAAGTTTCAAGACAAGCATGTTGTGCGACACTGACATGAAACACTGACATGAAGGCTTGAGTCAGAAAGACTTAACCCAGTGAAAGATAATACTAACAAGAGACATTGAGGAATGTGCCTCCCAATAATGCATATGTTATTAAATATCAGTCACAGACTCTAACTACTACCGTTTACAACTTAGGCCCCTGCTAGATTTTCAGTGTGTCTCACACATTTATATTGAGGTGTCAATATAACATTTCCACTATAACTCATTATTATTTGCAGCTAATGTTTCATGTTGACATACTGTGGTTAGACTATGGGCAGGATTCAAAAAGCCTCCTTGTAAGAGTTACAAGGCTTACACAGAGGCTGCAGTTAAGCGGTGTGACATCAGCATGCCATGCATACGCATGAGGGCATGCTGACTCACACCTAAGGCTAACAAGGTCCATGTAAGACAGTAGGGGGCGTGTCCGTAGGGCAAGCCCTGCAAACGAACATGCCCGCAGAAGAGTAAAAGTTCCGAAAGTAAACCCCCACGACAGAGTTCGTGTAAATGTCAATAACACAACACATGCCCCCACAGACTATTAACATAAAATGTAAAAATGAACATGTTATATTTTTTTTATAAGTTTTAAAGATGTTTGCCCGTGAGTGCGCTCATTTGCGCGGGCGTGCCCGTCACTTAGCCACAGTCAGCAGTCAGTGGAAAAGCATATAAGAACTAAATATGCAAAGTAAGCCAAGAAGCAATAGCGTAGCGGTAGAGACATCGGCTGAAAAGGAGGCAGTCATAGTTCGAGCCCCCACAACATAATTTTTATTTTTAGTGAAATAAGCACAGAACAATTCCCTGACATATATGTACATGTATAAAATTATTTTTATGTAAAATGTAATGAAATGGGCCATGTATTATGAAGAAATGTGTGAAAAAAAAAAGAAGAAATGTTAGAAATACCCATAGCTGAGCTACACTCTAACAAGCTGAGTATATCTTCCCGTAGGTGAGCAGTGTTTTAACAGGTGTAAAATGAGTGCCTGTAGTTGAGTACTGGTTTAATAGGTGTAGAAGGAGTGCCCGGGGTTGAGCAGAGTTCTAACACGCTGAAACTGTGTGCCCGTAGCTGAGCTGAGCTTAATATGCGTGCTGACAGTCAAATGGTGCGTAAGCCAGCGTGACCTGTTTGTGCGGAGCTGCGCACCGTGCCAACAAGCTAACCGAAGAGCAATGTTGAGCAAGCTGTATCAAAATTGCCTTTACATAGACACACCTCCTAGCCTGTGTAGACAGTCATAAAATATAAAAAGCAATGGCCAGGCTCGAACACAGGATACCGTGCACCATAGTCAAAGTACTGAACCACTAAGCCATGACAGTTGCTCTTAGAAATGCAGTAATAGCATATATATAGGAATGAATGGAAAGAGGAGCATGACAAAGCAGGTTGTGTGAAGCTGATACAATTCCAAAATGGCCAATCAGAGATAAGTGTGGGAAAAACGGCATATATAAGCCCCATAGGCGGGAATACACAGCATAACTGATTGTGGAACTGATTTGCAGTCAGGATGGCAGGTGTAGGAGAGGGTAGTTGCTTCTGAGCACAGAGGTGGGGCGTTGAGGAGTCAAATTATGCATGTGTTATGCTTGCTGTTCAACGGCTTGAATTTATGGGTGTTTGGTTAATGGGAATACTAATGCATGCTGTTACAACTAATTGTGAATGGAATTGCACGTTACTAACCCAAACTGTCACTAAATAATGCAAAACATAGGACGACAGGGAAGGCGGGTTCCAGCGGACCCACCTCTCCTGCCTCAGCTGGCGAGTCCACCTGGCAGTAGTGCCCAGGCCGGACCCTCCTCCGGAGGCCCTGTGCCACCTGTGGGTGGAAGCACTGCAGAGGATGGGGCTCATCCCCACTCTGCAAGCATGGCTGGAGGAGAACATCCACTCACCCTCCGTAGTGTCCGGACTGTGGTGCGTAGGGAGATCCGGCACGCTGTGCTTGGGCCCCCACGCCAGCTTGGGGCATGGGTGGCACAACTCACGGGCGTTCCTGCTGCCTGTCCTACACAGCCCCCAGCACAGCCCCATCCTGGGCAGTGAAGGCACAGTGGCAACTGCCCATGGGTGGGGATCTCAGTTCCACTGTTGCCATCTGTGGGCTCATGAGCTCAAGATACCCAAACATCCGTTCCTGTCAATTGTGTAACCCCCCCACATGTGTCATACACCACCCCTGTATGCGTCTTGTTTGTCTTGTCTGTTAACCTCCCCTACCTACCTCCCCAGCTATACCGACTTCCTGTAACTGACATACCACTCCGACTTGAAAAAAAAAAAAAAGGGCACTCTGTACCCACAAAAAAATTACGCCCCATACATAGCTGCCCATTTTGCACACGTCTGCTGGACATGTAAACTGGCAATTACAATTGGCTGTACAACAAATATTATTGTTGTCCTCACACCTCTCTCAGGGGTGGAAGGTTTCAAATTTCACACCAAATTACAAACATATGCACAGCTGTTGCTGACGAAGAAATGGGCAGCTATGGGCCTTTCCTATATCCCTCCTGCAAAACCCGAGCTTGTTTTCCTACTGTCCTACCCTCTTTGTGCCCCCCTTTTCATCACTTTCCTATCTCCCCATTTTCTTTTCTTTAAAAGAAAATAGTGCATGTGTGCGCGAGAGTAAGCACTTTTAAGCAGTAGTAAGCGGGTGTGCGCTTCTGTGCGCTTAGCTAAGCGACAGTGCGCATGCGTGACCTCCGCACAAACCAGCGCTAACCTGCTTACAACTGCCTTAGTCACTCTGAATGACAAGGCCTGTAGTTTTCTCAGCAGCAAAATAAAATACCTCCCTCAGTCTCGAACCCAGGACCTTGGAAACACTAGTCTGCATGACATACCACTAAGTCATGACTGCTATACAAGAACATTGTGCTGAAAGAAATATATAATAAAATAGTAGGAATTAATGTAAAGGGAATATAGCAAGTCTAGTACACAAAGCATGTCATGTATATTTACTGTCAAATCTAGTGGATTTGTAAAATAGTACTGTGTGATGAGAAACAGTCATGCTAGTTGGTAGCTACTAGGTAATAATGTCACAGTAGCATCTGGCAAGCCACACACATACTCAGAGCAGGATAAACACTGCCATAGTTGAATAGTTAAGAGATCAGACATAGCAACTGTGACTGAGTTACTGGGATGTCCCTGATGTGAAAGCAAATGTCAACTGTGCCCCACTGACACCCTGTCAAATGTACTAACAGTAGGCAGAAGGGTGTAACTACACATGCAATGGTAACTACGAATGACTGAAGGTATGCACCACCTGCATGTCACAAATGGTGTACTAATACATATTCTTGAAATAACCCACAGTCACAACTGCAGAATACCAGAATATGTCATTGGAGTATCCCACTGCTATGTACCATTCCATGAGGCTGATAAAAGATGCACCTGAGAGTATCTGAGGCCTGCTCAGCAGCATGATCAAATACCCTTGTAAGTGTCAAGGCCCACACCATGGCCAGACCACACTGCATGCAGTAACACCCTACCACAACAAACACATAGGGAATTGCTGCCCAAACAGATTTAGCAAGCATTACAAGCTGTGAATGCAAATGGAAAATAGGAAAGCCATAGCAACACATTACAGGAAAGACACCTAGCAGGCATACAAGGAGTGAATGTAAAGGCCAAATATTGAAGCCATAACAACAGATTGCAAGAGCCACTGCTATATACCAGTTACAACGCAATCCCCACAGGAAAGCACACACACCCATATACACAGTATTACTAGTCGTAGGTGTCAGTTTACATACACACGGAGAAGAGGAAACTGGAGGAAGGAATACTCAGCTTACAGAACAACATGCATTGCAGTGTCTACAACACAGCCTGAAATATGAGAGACATACCAACCCTTACACTCACAGAACAGTGTCCACAGCAAACCAGCATGGTCCCCACCCTGATAATCTGAAAGGGCTATGCCTACCTAACAGACCTTTTTATAGCACAGTCCTGTAATCACAGTGAGAACTGCAATCACTACACAACAGGCTGCATGCAATTAGTAAATGCTGGCTAACAATTGGTGCAGAGGCCATCACATGGACATGTGCAGATACCTACAAAAGCATCCTGTACTCCCAGTCCACACATGCAATACTTTCATTGCACCCACTGGTGGTAGAGAGAGAGAGAGAGAGAGAAAGAAAGAAAGAAAGAAAGAAAGAAAGAAAGAAAGAAAGAAAGAAAGAAAGAAAGAAAGAAAGAAAGAAAGAAAGAAAGAAAGAAAAAAAACAGTAACAACAAAACAAAGAGGCTGACAGCAGGCCAAGTAACTGCAAGCCTACGCAAACAGCTGCAACAAACACAGGTAATGTAAAGTACTACTATAATAGTCTACATACTGTGAACCCTCCAGATGTGTTATTGGTCTGTATCTATGTATATGAAGATGTGCATAGGGCCGGGGACATACTGCAACTGTCACTGAAGGCTCTACATACATATGTATGTGAAGGTAGCTATGTGCACATAGCAATGTAGGTTGTAGTGCAATGTACAAGTAGGTTGTATAGTAATGGATGTTCATCAGTACGTTACTGTGTGTATACATATGTGGAACTAAAAAGCAGTATATATATATATATATATATATATAGGTTCATAGGTTCATAGGTTCATAGGTTTATACTAGGCTATCTGCCCTAAGGCATTTATAAGCCTAGCCCAAATTTTTGTGGCTTACACCACCCCTTATATGAAAAAATACTGTGCCCATTAGTTTGTTGTGCCTCTGTCCAGCAGTGACACAGAGATGATTCCCGGGGTAAACCTACGATCTCCCATCCACAGGTCTAGATTTCTCTTGAACAGAGTCAGCGAGGTGCTCTGCCTCACATGGACGGGGATTTTATTCCACAGCATAGGAGTCTCTGAGTGATAAATCTATCCCTCCAGCACGTCCTATTTATATCCGTGCTAAGGTTTAAGTCGCTTGCTCTAGTGGTTTTGGTGGATTTGGATTTTTGAGGTGGAGCATGTCCATTAATTCCGGGTTGGACATGGCCTTGTATGTCAGGCACATGTCACCTCTGAGCAGACGGTATGCGACTGAATAGAGCTGGAGTTTCTTCAATCTGGCAGCATATGACAGATTTTGGAGTCCCTTTATCCTTTTGGTGAGGAACTTTTGGGGTCTCTCCAATTGCTGCAGATGTCGGGTGAGATACATCCCGAATGGGGCATTGTACTCGATCATTGGTCTGATAAGTGAAGAGTACAGGGGAACAATAACCTCACTAGATCTGGATGTGAATCCCTTCATGATCAGGTGGGCAATGTAGAAGGTCTTTCTAACCACTTTAGCAATGTGAGTGTCAAAGAAAGGCCACTGTCAACCTGGGTCCCCAGGTCCCTGATAACCTCTTCTGTGCTTAGTGGATTGCCACCTATATGGTAGCTTGGGGTTACCTTGTTTTTCCCGAAGGGTATGACTATACATTTTTTGGCGTTTAATTTCAGGCCATGGCTCTGGCACCAGCTATCTGTTTCCGTGAGTCCCTTCTGAAGGATATCCGTGTCTGATGCACTTTCCACTATGGCAGTCAGTTTACAGTCGTCTGCAAACTTTGTCAGCCAAAGTCCTCCTATGTTGGCCTGTAGTTCTGAGAAGTAGATGCCAAACAGTAGGGGACCAAGGCCCGAGCCCTGAGGGACACCACTTGTGACCAGCTTGGAGTCTGACACAGCGCCAGCAACTCTAACCCTGTGGGTTCTGTCCTTAAGCCAGTTTGCAACCCATCTTGTGACATATGGGTTTACATTTAAGGTGGTAAGTTTTTCTACAATACCCGAGTGGGTATTGTGTCAAGCCTTTGCAAGGTCAAGGTAGGCTGTATGGACTGCCTTTCCTCATCAATGACCTTGGTGACTGTTTGAAGAAGTCGACCAAGTTCAAAGGCATGATCTTCCCTTGACAAAGCCAAACTGGGTCGGGTCCAATGTCTGCAAGTCCCTATATCTTTGTTTATGAGCTCCATTATGATCCTCTCCATAGCTTTGCAGACTAGACTTGTTAAGCTTATGGGGCAGTAATTACCAGGGTCCGTAGAGGCGCCGCCTTTGTGGAGTGGGACAACAGTTGCCGTACGCCACTCCTTGGGCACGTATCCTGTGGTAAGGCTGAGATTAAACAGCTGCCTTATGTGCGGGTTTAATTCCTCATTTAGCTCGTGTAGCACACAGCCGGGGACACCATCTGGTCCCACTGATGCTGTGTTTTTAGCTTTAGAGAGAGCAGCTTTCACCTGCGCATTTGAGATGTCCCGGAGGCTACACTCGGCTGGGATAGTTATCTCTCCTTTAGGGGGGGTGAAGTTTGCACTGAACCTGTCTGCCAGCATGTTGGCAATGTCTGTGGGTTCAGTGATTTTTGTATCATTTTGGACTAATTCTGAGCATATCTGGGAGTTTCCACCCAGGTTCCTAACATAGCTGAAAAAGGCCTTATGATTGTCCTTTGAATCCATGGCAATTTTTCTCTCAAAATTGGCCTTAGTTGATTTTATGAGTGCTCGTATTTTTTACTAATAATGATCAGGGTGACTTCCCTTTTATGGATTTTGTTCTATCATGTAATAGCTTTCTCCTCTTATTGTAAAGTTTGTTAATGGCTGGGGTCCACCAGACTGGACGTTTGCCCTTTGTGGAAAGAGTCTTGGTTTTATTTGGGATTGCCTGATCCATGCAGTCCTGGAGGTATTCATAGAAGGCATTTGTAAGGGCTTCCGCAGCTTGGGTTGTGGTTTCCACTGGCTCAGGGGCCTTGAAGGATACCACACCAGTCTTGAGTAGTGTGAAGTTTGCTTTAGAGAAGTTCTTCACTATGGTCTTTTTGTTTGGGGTGGGGGCGGGATGTGGATTTCCAGTGAGATTAGTTTATGATCAGATCTCACCAATGAGGGATATACTTCCGGTGTGGAGCATTTTGTCCCCATGTTTGTGACAATGAGATCTAGCATATTTTCTCCTCTCGTGGGAACAGTGACTAGCTGTTCCATGGCATTTGAATTTATGAACTCCAGGAACCGTTGGGCTAGAAAGTTAGGGCTTGAGTAATGTTCCCAGTCTATATTCGGGTAGTTGAAGTCACCCAATATGATGGTGTTTGGAGATACATTTATACCCTCCAGTGTCTTCAGGAAGGCTGTGTGGGGTTCCTGAGTTTGAGAGGGTGGCCTGTAGCATGCTACAATTTGTAGAGCAGTTTTGCCTATGGTTAGTTGCACCTGGATGGTTTCCGTTTCCGAAGCTTCGTGCGTTGCCACCAACCTGGAGGTGTGAGTATCCTTTATGAATATGGATACACCCCTCCTTTTGTGGTGTGGTCCGGGTTTTGGGGCCGGAACGCATGATATGAGGTAAAACCTAATAGTGCCGGGGTGCTCTCAGGAGCCTTGAACCAGGTTTCAGTTACAGCACAGACATCGATGTTCTCCATACTGAGGAGGGCCTCAGTGCGTGCATTTTGAGATTTAGACTTCTGGCATTGAGCAGCATTACCCTCAGTTTCTTCCCATTTTGTTTTCTAGGGTGGTAGGTTTAGAATTTGAGCCTTGCCTAAAAGGCACTATGGGGTGGCAAGAGCCTTAGCCAATATCCGGAATCCCAGGGTGACAGGTGCAAGCCATCCCTTGCTGAAGCAGCGTGGCTTGTCAAGCATGTCATCCCAGGCAGACAGACACTGGATCCCTTTGAATGACACCAGACATTAAGCCAATTGTTAAAGCTGATCATCTTGTCTCTATATTGTGGCATCATTCTTGGTGAAGGAAGGATACTGCTCAGGGTTAGGGTCATACCTGCCTGGGCTACATAATCAGAGAGCTCCTCTATGTCTCTTTTCATGTAGTCCAGGGAGGTACGTCTCAGGTCGTTCACACCAGCATGGACAATGACTGTGTCATATTTGTACTTGCCGTGGAGTGACCCGAGTGCTTGTGTTATGTGGCGGATTCTAGCCCGATAGGCAGCTTACTGTGACCCTCTCCTTGTTCAGCCTGGTGAGTGGGACGTCAGTGTGTCTGACTATGGAGTCACCTATGACAAGTATGTTTGGTGTTGTATTTGGCCTTAAGGGCTGTTTCTGCTTTGCACACTGCTTTTGTGGTTTATGTGTTGCTTGTGGGGTGTCTTGAGGTAGCAGTTGTTTGGGTGTCTGCTTTGGAGGCCTCTGCTGTTTAGGTAAATTTTTACTCAGAGCCTCCGAGTATGTCTTTGTGTGTTTATGTGTTTGATTCAGTGGAGTGGTAGCATTATGTGAGGCTGGTTTTGTGGTGTGTGTAGTTGCCTTCTCCTCCTGTCTGGTCTTGCCAGTCCTGAGTTGAGAGAGCTCAGCCTCCAGTTTGGCTAAATAGCTGCATCTCTCGCAAGTATTTGTGTTATGTGGGAGGAGGAGAGGGTTGTCTGTGTACATGAGGCAGTTATAACATTGCCTCAAGATTCCCAGATTCACCAGCTGGACCGGAGAGGAGATTGACAACTGAACTTTGGACATGCTAGAATAATATTGGGAATTCCTTAATTGAAAACAAGGGCCAGTGGGGAGTGAGGGTGTAGTGCTTTTAATTTTTAGTGCTGACTTATATAATTGCTTTAGTGAGCAAGTGCCAGGTAACTTGAGTGCAATGTGTTACAAGTAACTAAATGCAAAAATGACAAACAGTAACTTTCTTTCAAGTGAAACAAGGAAATAAGTACAGTAAGCAATGCAGATATCACTAGTGATCCACAGAAACGCTGAGAAGTTGCTTATTAGGTGGAATTAGCTTCCAGGGAAATAACAAGCAAACAAACAACAAGCATATAAACAAAGCTAGATTCAGCAGGCCTGGATCTAGTCTATGCTAGAGCAAACAAGGTGAACCAATTTCAGTAAGATACAGTTCAAATATTCAGGCACTATAAACCTTTAACCAGAAATTCCCAGCTCAGAAGGGCAGAGTCCAGCCTCTTCTCCCACAAGAGTGCAGACCACAAACCTTCTTAATGTAAAATAACTGGCCTGAAGCCCAAGTGCCTAAACCAGAACTAATACACTTGGACACTGGGCTCTCAATCAGCAGTTCCCAACTTAGAAGGATGAAAGCTACCTGTCCTGCCACCACAGTGCTTGCCACAAACCTTCCTAATGTAAAACAACTGGTCTGAAGCCCAAGTGCTTAATCCAAAAGACTTGAATGATAGCTACACTTTAATCAAGTTACAACCAAGCAGTAATAAATGCCATTGAATACTTTAGAGAATGTCTGGATTAGTGCTCAAGTTACACAAACAAAGCTAGATCCAGCAGGCCCAAATCCAGTCTATGCCACAGCAAACAAGGCGCACCAACTTCAGTAAGAAACAGTTCAGATATGCATGCACTATAAGCCTTTAACCAGAAATTCCCAGCTCAGAAGGGCAGAGTCCAGCCTCTCCTCCCACAAGAGTGCAGACCATGAACCCTCTTAATGTAAAATAACTGGCTTGAAAGCCCAAGTGCTTAAACCAGAATTAATACACTTTTAGAATAACAGACACTGAGCCCTCAATCAGCAGTTCTCAACCTAGAAGGATGTAAGCTACCTGTTCTGCCACAACAGTGCAGACCACAAACCCTCTCAGTGCAAAACAACCAACTAAGCCCAAGTGTTTAAACCAAAAGGCTTAGAATGAGTTACACCAAGCAGTAATAAATACAATTGAGTATTTTAAGATGATGTAAAAGTAAAAGAAGTAGGTAAAACACAAGTACAGTAAAAGCAGATGAAATTTTTTTTCTGAACAAGTGCTGAGATCAAAGAAACAGATTTGAGTACTGAAACTAGAAAACTGGCTAGTTATAAGAAAAAAAAACAAGCTAGAAGGCTTCCCTCAAACACAGAAGGGCTTGGGGGCTCAGAAGCCTACAAATAGTCTGTACCACTTAACAAGAAAGGCAGGAAATAAGCTTATTTTTATTTATTTATTTTTTTCTATTTCCCAGATGCTCTCTTTGTACACAGTAGGAGTGCCTGAAATCAGAATATGATCTCACTGCACTCAGTTGAGTGAGCAAATGAGATGGGCCCAGAGGCAGGCTGAGGGGCGGGCAGTTTCAATGCCACTAAGATTAACACCAAAACAAAAAAAGCGGGTGGGTGGGAATAACTGAAGAGCAGAATAACTTCAGTTAAAAATTCCTTCAACACTCAAATTAAATACTGTATTTTTTTAAAAAAAAAAAGAGCAGATAAAGGTACTTAAATTCTCTTATACGTCCAGTTGAATATAACCAAGTTCTTAGCTGGCCAAGCTGAAGTTTTAAAGCAGGAATTATTTCACATGCACCAGTTTAAATATGCAAGGACAGGAAATCAAAGAATGTGGCTACCCCCACACCTGTAATTACTAGCAAATAACAAAATTCAGCCAACACTAGCTTCAGTTCAAGTTACTGAAGAGCAGAATAACTTCAGTTAAAAATTCCTTCAACACTCAAATTAAATACTGTATTTTTAAAAAAAAAAGAGCAGATAAAGGTACTTAAATTCTCTTATACGTCCAGTTGAATATAACCAAGTTCTTAGCTGGCCAAGCTGAAGTTTTAAAGCAGGAATTATTTCACATGCACTAGTTTAAATATGCAAGGACAGGAAATCAAAGAATGTGGCTACCCACACACCTGTAATTACTAGCAAATAACAAAATTCAGCCAACACTAGCTTCAGTTCAAGTTACTGAAGAGCAGAATAACTTCAGTTAAAAATTCCTTCAACACTCAAATTAAATACTGTATTTTTAAAAAAAAAAGAGCAGATAAAGGTACTTAAATTCTCTTATACGTCCAGTTGAATATAACCAAGTTCTTAGCTGGCCAAGCTGAAGTTTTAAAGCAGGAATTATTTCACATGCACCAGTTTAAATATGCAAGGACAGGAAATCAAAGAATGTGGCTACCCCCACACCTGTAATTACTAGCAAATAACAAAATTCAGCCAACACTAGCTTCAGTTCAAGTTACTGAAGAGCAGAATAACTTCAGTTAAAAATTCCTTCAATACTCAAATTAAATACTGCATTTTTTAAATAAAATAGAGCAGATAAAGGTACTTAAATTCTCTTATACGTCCAGTTGAATATAACCAAGTTCTTAGCTGGCCAAGCTGAAGTTTTAAAGCAGGAATTATTTCACATGCACCAGTTTAAATATGCAAGGACAGGAAATCAAAGAATGTGGATACCCCCACACCTGTAATTACTAGCAAATAACAAAATTCAGCCAACACTAGCTTCAGTTCAAGTTACTGAAGAGCAGAATAACTTCAGTTAAAAATTCCTTCAACACTCAAATTAAATACTGTATTTTAAAAAAAGTGCAGATAAAGGTACTTAAATTCTCTTATACGTCCAGTTGAATATAACCAAGTTCTTAGCTGGCCAAGCTGAAGTTTTAAAGCAGGAATTATTTCACATGCACCAGTTTAAATATGCAAGGACAGGAAATCAAAGAATGTGGCTACCCCCACACCTGTAATTACTAGCAAATAACAAAATTCAGCCAACACTAGCTTCAGTTCAAGTTACTGAAGAGCAGAATAACTTCAGTTAAAAATTCCTTCAACACTCAAATTAAATACTGTATTTTTTAAAAAAAAGAGCAGATAAAGGTACTTAAATTCTCTTATACGTCCAGTTGAATATAACCAAGTTCTTAGCTGGCCAAGCTGAAGTTTTAAAGCAGGAGTTATTTCACATGCACCAGTTTAAATATGCAAGGACAGGAAATCAAAGAATGTGGCTACCCCCACACCTGTAATTACTAGCAAATAACAAAATTCAGCCAACACTAGCTTCAGTTCAAGTTACTGAAGAGCAGAATAACTTCAGTTAAAAATTCCTTCAACACTCAAATTAAATACTGTATTTTTTAAAAAAGAGCAGATAAAGGTACTTAAATTCTCTTATACGTCCAGTTGAATATAACCAAGTTCTTAGCTGGCCAAGCTGAAGTTTTAAAGCAGGAATTATTTCACCTGCACCAGTTTAAATATGCAAGGACAGGAAATCAAAGAATGTGGCTACCCCCACACCTGTAATTACTAGCAAATATCAAAATTCAGCCAACACTAGCTTCAGTTCAAGTTACTGAAGAGCAGAATAACTTCAGTTAAAAATTCCTTCAACACTCAAATTAAATACTGTATTTTTAAAAAAAAAAAAAAGAGCAGATAAAGGTACTTAAATTCTCTTATACGTCCAGTTGAATATAACCAAGTTCTTAGCTGGCCAAACTGAAGTTAGACATATATAGTTTCACAGTGTCATAGTTTAGTAGTAGGCTATCTGCCGACAGTGTATAGAATAGATTTAGAAAATTGCACCTCTGTATAGTAGTGACACAGTGAAGACCCCCGTACATAATAGCATTAGTTTACTGTGCATCTGTCTAGTAGTGACACAGAGATGACCCATGGTGTAAACCTATGATCTCCCATCCACTCGTCAAGAATTCACATGAAGAGTGTCAGTGAGCGTCTCTGCCTAACATGAACTGGGATCCTGTTCCACAGTATGGGAAGCCTCTTAGTGATGGATCTGTCCCTACAGCATGTCCTATTCTTATGTGTGCTGAGGTTTAAATCTGTAGCTGTTGTGGTTCTGATGGATTTGGATTGTATGAGGTGGAACATGTCCATCAATACCTGATTGGACATGGCCTTGTACATCAGGCACAGATCACCCCTAAGTAGGCAGTATGTTATGGAATAGAGCATGAGTTACTTTAGTCTGGCAGCATATGAAAGTTGTTGGAGATCCTTGATCCTCCTGGTGATGTACTTATGGGGTCCCCCTAGCTGTTGCAAGTGCCAGGTGAGGTACATACCAAATGGGGCATAGTACACAGTCATGGGCCTGATAAGGGAGGAGTATAGGGTACAATGACCCCTTTTGATCTGGATGTGAATCCCTTCATGATAAGGTGGGCAAGGTAGGAAGTCTATCCAACCACTTTGGCAACATCGGTGTCAAATGAGAGGTCAGTATCGATTAGTGTCACCAGGTCGCCGATTACTTTGTCTGTACTCAGTGGGTTACTGTCTATGTGATAATATGTGGGTACCTTGTCCGTCCGAAAGGGTATGACTATACATTATGGCATGCAGTTTAAGGCCATGACTCCGGCACCAGTTGTCGGTTTCCGTGAGGCCTTTCTGTAGGATGTATGTGTCAGCTGGTGTATCGACTATGGCGCCTAGTATGCAGTCATCTTTGAACATTGTCAGCCACTACCCTCCCATGTCTGCTTCCACATCTGAGAAATATATGCCGAACATGAGCGGTCCCAGGACAGAGCCCTGTGGGACACCACTTGTGACTGGCTCTGAGTCTGACATGGCACCAGTGAGTTTGACTGTAGGGTTTCTATCCATTAGCCGGTTTGCAACCCATCTTGTGACATATGGATTTACATTTCAGCTGTTGATCATGTCTATGATGCCAGAGTGCGGTATTGTGTCGAAAGCCATAGGCAAGTCCAGGTAGGCTGTATGGACTGCTGTGCCCTCGTCAATGGCTCTAGTGACTGATTTGAAAAGGTCAACCAGGTTCATAAGGCAGGATCTGCCCTCTACAAAGCCGAACCAGGTGGGATGAAGTGTCTAAGTCCCCAATGTCTCTGTGTATGAGTTCCATAATGATTCTTTCCTTAGCGTTGCAGACCAAGCTTGTTAAGCTTATGGGGCGGTAGTTACGAGGGTCTGTAGAGGTGCCTCCTTTGTGGAGTGGGACTACTGTTGCTGTATGCCAGTGTCCAGGTACATATGCTGTAGTAAGGCTATGGTTGAATAGCATTTAATGTGCATGTGTAGCTCCTCTTGGAGTTCATGTAGCATGCAACCTGCGATACCGTCGGGTCCCATTGATGCTGTGTTTTCAGCTTTGCTGAGGGTGGTTCCCAGCTGGACATCTGAGATGACAGGGAGGTTACAGTCAGCTGGAATAAGTAATTCCTCATGTGTGGGTGAGGGAGGGGAGAAATCTGCACTGAACCTGTCTGCCAGAATGTTGGCATTATCTGTGTGTTCAGTGTAGCTTTTGTCACTGTGAACTAACTTTGAACATATCTGAGGGTTCCCACCCAGGTGTGTAACATAGCAGAAGAAGGCCTTGTGGTTATCTGTAGTGTCCATAGCGATGTCCCTCTCATTGTTGGCCTTGCATGTTTGTACGACAGAACGTATCTTTCTACTAGTGCTGATCAGAGATGCCTTATCTCTATGGAATTCTGCTCTCGCAGTAGCTACCTTCTGTTGTTATACAATTTGTTCATGGCTGGGGTCCACCAGACAGGATGCCTGCCCTTGGTGGAGAGGGTCTTGGTTTTATTTGGGATTGCATGATCCATGCAATCTTGGAGATATCCGTAGAAAGCATATGTGAAGGTGTCTGCATTGTGGGATGTGGTTTCCACTGGCCCAGTGGGCTTAAAGGATACCAACTCAGTTTTAAGAAGTGTAAAGTCAGCATGTGAGAGGTTTCCCACTGTAGTCTTTTGTGTTGTGGGGGAGGTGGGATATGTATATCCAGGGGGATTAGTCTGTGGTCAGATGTGACTAGTGAGGGGTATACTTCCGGTGTGTAGTACATTGTCCCCATGTTTGTGATGATCAGGTCTAGTATATTATCTCCCCTTGTGGGAGAGGTGACTAACTGTTCCATTGCATTTGACTTAGTGAATTCCGGGAACCTTTGGGCTAGGGTGTTTGGGCTAGAATAATGCACCCAGTGTATGTTAAGGTAGTTGAAGTCTCCCAATATGATGGTGTGTGGTGGGACATTCATATCCTCCAATGTCTTCAGAAAGGCTGACTGTGGTTCCTGAGATTGGGAGGGTGGTCTGTAACATGCTACCAGTTATATAGCAGGTTTGCCTATGGTTATCTGCACCTGGATGGTCTCTGATGCTTCATGTGTTGCCACTAACCTGGAGGTGTGGGTGTCCTTCATGAATATGGACACACACCCTCCCTTTCTGTTTTGTCCCGAGTCCTGGGGCCAAAAAGCATGATATGAGGTATAGCCTGGTACCGCTGGTGTGCTCTCAGGAGCCTTGAACCAGGTTCTCACTTACTGCACAGACATCGAGATTGGTAGAATATGTACGTACAGATATATGTAATACACACATACATATATAGATATATGTAGATACATATACATATACAGATAGATCTGACTGACAACAGATATGTCTGTATATGACTATCTCTCTCTGTCCCATCCCTCTCACTCTCTCCCTCTCCTCTGTCTCTCTCTCACTCTCTCCCCTCTCCCCACATCTATATGTATATATCTACATCTATATATACATATTATATACATATATACAAACATATATATATATATATATATGTATATATATCTATCTATATATATATATATATATATATATATATATATATATATATATATTTATACTGTGAGAGGCACATGTGTGCAGATGTCTTGCAACAGGTGCCTGGTGTCAAAGGCATGGAGTGAACACCAGTGTGGATACTGGAGTACCATACCCCATTCAAAAACACTGAAACCAGTAACCACCACATATGTGCATGCCTGCCCACCACTGCATGTGTCAGGGGGGAACAGGGGCAACAAGTGTACAATAGGCTCCCCATTGATATACACAGTGGCACACTAGTCCTGTAATACCTGTACATGGAATGTGTCAGCGGACATGGTGTGTCAGCTATGGACATGTAGGTCACTGTACCCCACCACACCCCGCAATGTCCTACACGGTATGTACCTCCCATGACAGTTACAGATATGGAGAAGGACACAGACATATGCAAGTAACTGTGTCAATGCACTCAAACACAATACCTATGCAGAGTGACTGACAAGACCACAGAGCACACACAGACTACCTACATAGAGGTTACCACTGTTGGATATACATAGTTCGGTCACACCCATGACAGTTGTCTAACAACCATGGTAACACCTCCAACATCCACAACACAAATTACCTATGTCTGGTGTCCTTGTCACTGCAGTATAGAGCACATGGTGGAGGTACAGGACCCTACCCACAGATACGACATACCCCTGTAGTAAACCACACATAATTAAGAAGCAAGGCTCCCCATGAGTAGATGTCAGACATACCCCTGCTGAATGTTATGCAGATAGGTAATATGCCATATGAGTCACCCTGTGTAACTGTTTGTAAGGAGCAGGAACGATCATAACACATGTGTCACAAGGGGCAGGGTAGCATAACAGTATGCTGCTGTAGGCCCAGGGCCAAAAGCACACTACCTACCTAAGACACAATGCACACCCATGAACACATTGCAAACAAAATATGTGAGGTGGAATCATTGTGCCAGTGACTGGGTGCATGTTCTGTACTGGTGTGATTGCTCACCATGACTGTCTGTCTGTCATGGTAGTGTGTGTCCTTGGTGTGAGGCCAGAGACAGATGTGTGAGGTATTGTGATCAACACATACTACATTGCCATATGTTGTGCTGTGTTACCCTGTATGTCACTGTGGTGTAGGTAGGGTTATGGCAAGTAAGAGTAGTGTGCATTACCAGTGAAATATGTAACGTGCATTGTGTGCAGTGCATGGGCTGATAATGTTCCCCATACAGTACCTTGATACAAACCCCCAGTGTGAGGTTGTGCATTGTACCTGAACCAGTGTGTTGACTGCTGCAGTATACTAGTCTGTCGCATGGAGTGTGCCAGGTACTGTTGCACAGTTGTTGGATGAGCACTGATATCTGGTCATTTACATGTGTATCCCCCAATAGACAGACAGATGCTATATATGGTGGTTAAGTTATATCACTGCAGTCGAGTATTGTGTGTATTATGTGTGCCATAGTTTGCTGACAGATATTGCTGACATATTTTCCTTCTCCTTTTCAGGGCTATGGTTCACCAGCAGAACCCTGTCTACTCCGCTGCAGAGGAGGAAGAGATACACCAGAGCATGGTGCGGGATTTCGCAGTACTCTTTTCCCGCACCAGCCAGAACCAGCAGGAGAGGGCTGCACTGTGGCAAGACCTGGTCCATCGGGTAAATGACATAGGCACACATAACCGGACATATGAGCAGGTACGCCATCACTGCAGTTATTTAATTAGAAATGTCCATCAGCGTGCGTCGGATATCCACAGGCAGCAGCTTGCCACAGGTGGTGGGGTGTCTAGACATCCCCCCCCTCACCAGACTGGAGGGACTACTCCTAAGTGTTGTGGTTCCAGCCCAACAGCAACAGCAGCAGCATACATGTGTAATGATGGAGGCTGGAGCCACACAGCAGCAGGACACGGAGTGTGCGGGTAACATGCCATGTGTATAGCTGACCGTTCTGTACACTGTTAGGTTATGCATGTGTGAGGTGTGTCCTCGTTTTGTAGCTGTAATCTTGGTAATTATTGTGCAAGAGTGATATCCTCAATATCAGCAGTACACCTGTGGAAGCTAACTGTTGCACTACTGAACTGTATCATGCCCACAGTATCAATGGCACAGTTGTGCCCACTGACAATAAATGTCTCTTTTCTGCAGGTCCCTCTGGTGTAACAGCAAGGCAGCCTATCCATGCTGGTGAGTGTGTAATACCATTACATTCAATACTCTTGATACTAACAGTAATAATAGGCTGAAGCAGTAGTGCTATGTGTTTGATTGCAGGTGTGTTTGTGTCTGTGTGTTGATATCTCATATACTGAGGTGTGTGCATGTGTGCATGTGCCCATGTGTGCATGTGTGCATGTGCCCATGTGTGCATGTGCCCATGTGTGCATGTGTGCATGTGCCCATGTGCATGGGCCCATGGGTGCATGTGTGCATGTGCCCATGTGCCTGCATGTGTGCATGTGTGCATGTGCCCATGTGTGCATGTGCCCATGTGTGCATGTGCATGTGTGTGCATGTGCACATGTGTGCATGTGCCCATGTGTGCATGTGCCCATGTGTGCATGTGTGCATGTGTAAATGTGTGCATGTGTGCATGTGTGTATCAGTGGTGACATTGTGTACACATTGTAAACTGTGTTTCCTGTCTTACTCCCACAGGTTCTGGTGCTGCTCTGGTGTTGTGCAGCAGGGAACCTGAATCAGCTGCTGTGGATAGTGATAATGATGATACCTGTGTAATGGCACAGGTAGGTGTGCCAGGGTCCGTCATTGGTCAGCCAATTGACACTACAAAGCTGTCGACCCCATCAATGCGCACAGTCATCCTGCCAATACATCCTTTACCTTCACAGTGGGCATAAGTGATGATCAGGATACAGTGGGCATTGACCAGGGTAATGTGGTATCGGTGGCACATGAATCCCCACACAGCAGCCATGGCTAGGGTCCTGACATGGTACCAAACAGGCAGACATCCAGGGGTTCTCGTGGGAGCATCTGTAGGTGTACCACCCCTGTCAGACGTGCCCACAGAGGTATTTGGGCTGTAATGCTTTGGCAGGCACAGCAGGCACAGTCACATATGGAACGCAGGGGTCTGAGGGGCTGAGAGGATGTCGCATTGAGCCATGCGTGACAGCATGCGTGCGCGATGCTGCGGCCGCCATCCGTGAATTTCACACGAGAGTCATTGACAGGCGTTGGGGACAGTGGACACATTAGATCTGTTCCACCACTCCGTCCATGAGCAAGGCAAATGGTGGATGATTGAGGCATCGATGTTGATGCCAGCAACAGCAGCAGCTGGCAGCAGCCGACCGGTGGTGGCTGGCCATATGCTGCTCATGCCAGCAGCAGCCCCAGCAATGCTGGGTCTGTGCTGTCATCAGACCGCCCCCGGAGACCATGTGCATGTGGCACTAGACAGTCACAACAGGGACCTGTCTCCAGTCACCAACCACCTGCTTCTGATGACAGTACCCAGTCTGGCTTAGTACCTGATATGGTCCGTAGCACCCCTGCCAGGCACAGGTACCATGTCCGTGGCCACAGACAGTGATCTGTATGACCTGGCAGGTAGAGTCTGTGGCTGTCCACAAACACCTGTTTATGGCAGCCATGAGGTGGGACTGTGTGCATTCATGCACACATGCAAAGTGATAACACCTAGGGCTAATGCATACACGCACACACTGCATCAACATTGCCCCATCTTGTACTGCTGTCCCCTCACCAACACACACACACAGACATGTCAATTGGTTGTATCAGTGGCAGACTCAGGCATACCAGGTACACACCCTGTGCATATGATGAAACTGTGCCACCTCCTGCAATCTGTAAAATCGGTGCAGGAACAGGTTAACATGGTGCTGATGCACAGGGTGACTACATAGACGTGTTGTAATAGTATGATGTTGACAACAGCACAGTGTAATGATATCATTGTGGGTATATACCAGCATGCCTGATGCAGTTGCAGTATGAATGTCATTGTATTGTTTTGTACACCCATAGTAATTACCACAGTGTACTGTCTGCACATCTTTGCATACTGGTGGTGTGGCTGTCAAGGGATGGCCACCTACATAGGTAGCACAAAGGATACGACAATGTACATATTGATACTCAATGATGGTCATGTCAACTGCGAGTTGCATGCTGTCCACACACGACTCTGCAATGCAGATGTTTGAGGATGTTGATATCTGTGCAGTACTACACAACAGGTTCAAGGCTCACAAGAGCACACTAGCACTACAAGGTCACATCTCATACCATGCATGACAGCACCAAAACACAGAACTAACTATGACAGGAGGGAGAGTGTCCATACATGTCAAGGATACTGTGGTGCCAGGACAGGTAGCATACATCATACTAAGTCTGGAACTGCTGAGTGAGGGCTCAGTGTCTGTTATTTGACATGTGTATTATTACAGGTATGAGCACTTGGGTATCAGGCCAGTTATTCAACATTACGAAGGTACGTGGTCTATACACTTGTGGGGGGGGTGTGGCTGGACCCAGCCCGTCTGACCTGTGAATGTCTGGGTACAGGCTTATAGTGCCTGCATATATGCACTGTTACCTACTGGAAGTCATACACCTTGTTTGTTGTAGCATAGTCTACATACAGACCTGCTGACTGTAGCTTTGTTTGTATGCATGTTTGCTTGTTATGTTCCTGAAACACTGATTCCACCTGCAGTGCAGATTTACAGTGCCTCTGTGGATCCCTAGTGACATCTGTATTGCTTACTGTACTGATGTCCATGTCTCACTTGACAGAATGTCACTGTTTGTCCTGTTTGCATGTAGCTTGCCTGTAACACATTGTGTATGACTTACCTCGCATTTGCTCAAGACAGCATTCATATATGCCAGCACTAACAAATCAGGAGCACTACACCCTCACATAGTCACCTTGAGTACCTTGTTCCCCATTGGCCCTATGTGTCGTTACTTAGTATGGGATTCACAATGCTATGGTAGCATGTGCAAAGGTCACCTGTCGATCTACTCTCAGGTCCAGTTGGTGAATCTGTGAGTCATGTGGCAATGTTACAGCTGCCTCATGTACACAGACAACCCTCTCCCTTCCCATACACTTACAACACATGTGAGAGATGCAACCACATAGCCAAACTGGGGGCTAAGCTCTCTTAACTCAGCACTGGCATTCCCTGTCAGGTGGAGTGGGATACTATAGTGAATACAGTACCAGTCTCCCATAGACCTGCCACGACCGCAATCCAAACACAGAAACACACAGGTACATTATTGGACTCTCAGAATAGCATCCTGCCTGAGCAGCTGACACCTGCAAAGCAGATACACAAGCAAACGTTAAGCCAGAGCAGAGCACGTGCAACACATAGCTCACAAAGCCTGTGTGCCAAACAGTCACAGGCCATACGGCTTGACAACACACCTGCTACAGTTGTATGAGGTACCTCTATCATCAGGTACACTGAGGTCCTGCTCACCAGGCTGAACAAGGTGATGGTCACGCTGAGCTGCCCGTCGGGCACTATGATCCACCACATAACACAAGCATACCAGTCACTCCAAGGCATGTAGAAGTATGACTCAGTCATTGTCTATGCCAGTGTGTATGACCTCTGACGCACCTCCCTAGACTACATGTTAGGGGACATAGAGGGGCTCTCTCAGCTTGTGGCACAGGCTGGTATGACCCTGACCTTGAGTAGCATCTTACCCTCAAAAGGAATGCTGCCACAATATGTAGACAGGATCATCAGTTTCTGCAATTAACATATGTTTCAGTGACATTCAAAGGGGATCCAATGCCTGTCAGTGTGGGATTACATGCTGGACAAGCCACATTGCTTTGCTTGGGACAGCTTGCACCTGTCACCCATGGGCCGTTGTATATTGGCAGAGGCTGTTGCTACACACATAGTGCCTTTCTATGCAAGGCTGACATTACATAGCCACCTACACAGGTATCACACGGGATAGGACACTAATAGAAATGCTACTCAACAGCAGCAGTGTAAACCTCAAGATGCATGCAGTGGAAACTGTCCTTAGCATGGGGTACAGCAATATCCGTGCAGTAACAGGCTCCTGGTACAAGGCTCCCAGGTGCACACCATCACTGCCAGGTCATTCCTGATACCATGCTTGTCATCCCCTACACATGCACCAAACCAGAACAAGGGGGATGTATCCAAAGGTACCTCAGATACACACACCCCCCCAGGTTGGTGGCACTGCACAAAGCATCAGAGCCTATCCATGTTCAACTAACAGTGGGTTAGACTGCCTTCGGGTTCATAGCCTGGCACACACCACACTCCCATACCCAGGAAACCCACTTGGCCTTCCTGACAACACTGGGAATATGACGGTCTCTACAAACACCATTATATGGTTGGACTGCAACTACCCAAACATAGAGTGTGAGCATTACTCTAGCTCCAAGACCCTATCTGAAGGGTTCTTAGCATTCATTCCCTGCATTGCTATGGAACAACTTGTTGCCACTCCCACAAGAGGTGACAACATGCTGCACCTGTTCATCACCAACATGTGGACTATATGCTCCAGACCAGTCATGTATCCCTTGCTGGTGGGATGACACCATCTACAACCCACACTGTCTAGTCACATACCACATGCAGCCCCTGCACAGAACACCACAGTCATACAGTTGTCTGATGCATATTCCATGTATTCACATGAGGCAGGCTTCAGACATGGGAACTATTGCAGTTCACAGGTACATATGTGTAGGTGGCACACACATACATCATGTGTGCATTGACATTACTGATATAATGTATGTCGTGCAATATTGGGAACAACACCCCACACACATGGACAAACTGTGTGACAAAACTACACATGGCGTTTGTAGGATACAAACCCCTACCTAACTATTTTAGATCACTTGTGAGAGACACAGTAGCAGAGTGTGCTATTTGCATTACTGAGAGGATTGCTTTCTCCTGCTGTACTTATAGGGTGCTGACATCATCAGTGTTTAGACAGTGGAATATGCAGCATGTGTTGTTTAGTAATAGTTGCCAAAAGGGACACACTACTCCCCCACACTGTGCACTTGCAGAATTCAAATCTCTACCTAACTATGTTATGACACTTGTGAGAGACGCAGTAGCAGAGTGTGCTATTTGCATTACTGGGAGGATTGCTTTCTCCTGCTGTACTTATAGGGTGCTGACATCATCAGTGTTTAGACAGTGGAATATGCAGCATGTGTTGTGTAGTAATAGTTGCCAAAAGGGACATTTTTCTTACACATGGAATTGCACACAATACTCCTCCACACACATACACACTGAGCACTTGCAGGATTCAAACCCCAACCTAACTCTGTTATGACACTTGTGAAAAATGCAATAGCAGAGCGAGTTATTTGCATTACTGGGAGGAAGGCTTTCTCCTGCTTTACTTATAGGGTGCTGACATCATCAGTGTTTAGACAGTGGAATATGCAGCATGTGTTGTGTAGTAATAGTTGCCAAAAGGGACATTTCTCTTACACATGGAATTGTATACACTAATCCCTCACACACACACTATGCACTTGCAGGATTCAAACCCTTACCTAACTATGTTATGACACTTATGAGAGATGCAGTAGCAGAGTGCGCTATTTGCATTACTGGGAGAATTGCTTTCTCCTGCTGTACTTATAGGGTGCTGACATCATCAGTGTTTAGACAGTGGAATATGCAGCATGTGTTGTGTAGTAATAGTTGCCAAAAGGGACATTTCTCTTACACATGGAATTGCACACACTATTCCCCCACACACATTCACTGAGCACTTGCAGGATTCAAACCCCTACCTAACTATGTTATGACACTTGCGAGAGACGCAGTAGCGGAGCGCGCTATTCACATTACTGGGTACAATTTCTGCTCCTGACATATGTATAGTGTGCTGACATCACTATGGATGAAGAGGTATGTACATCTGTTACTATCCATCAGTACAGGGGAGAGCATATCTATGCATTAACTTTGCACAGGCACAGTGGCCTACTGTACTGTGGAGGCAGACGCCAAATACACTGTGGATAGCCTTCTGTATTCCCTAGGGACAACAGTCTAGTATTGCACTCTACAGCCATATGTTTACCTCTCAGATGCAAGTATCTGTTGCTCATATACTGTTTGTGGATCTTTATTGCTATAGCCTTCCCTATCTCTATAAACAACTTGTGGACTGTGGAAGATGTTTGCATATGAGTGGGATCCAGTACTTTACTTATGTCTCAGTTGTAACTTCACTGTGTGCACTGGGCAGATGTCTGTATTGTAGGAGGTTCCTGTGTTAACACATACAAATGCCAGATATGTGTGTGCAACTGCTGAACTGTGACATGGCCTAAGTGTGTGAGCATGCCCAGTTCACAGTTTGTATGGTTTCTTGACTGACACGTCTCATTTATCTAAGTGTGCGAGCATGCCCAGTGTGACCTTTCCTTATGTTGGGATCTGTGGACCACCACATTTGTGTTTGTGTGTGGACGCCATCTATATTTCACATGTACAGTTGAGTGTTGGACATCAGGTTGTGTTCTTACTGCCCAACTGCTTTGTGTCTGAACCTAACAGGCATTATGCTGTGCCTGCAGGGTCACCATGGGATAGTTTGCATACAGTTGTCAACATCCTTTCCTGCTGACCAAACAGTTGTATTGTCGTATAGTGTACTGGTGAAGTACTTTCACTGTGGTGGACAGTATAATCGGTTTCAGTCCTATCACTGCTTGTAATATTTATAGTGAGCACACCAGACTGGTTGAGGGCCAGTTGTGCAGATATGACCATGTTGCATTTTGTTCAGATATGGACAGCATAGTACATGATTGTCCGACATTGTTAATGTATTCCACAACTTATGTGGACAGTGACAAACAATGGCCATGTGCCCTAGTCCATTTGTAATGCTAGTCAGAGAGTGTTTGTCCTTCAACACACATTTACTGGTGTTTGCCATGATATATGTCACGGTTAGTGTGCTGTGCCCCTGTCTATCCGTGACATACAGGTGATATCCAGGGTACACCTACCATCTCCTATCCAGTCATCATGATTCCTCTGGATGACAGTCAGTGAGGGACTCCCTGGATAACCTGTAGTGGGAGATTAGTCGTGACTGGAGTGAGCTTCTGGGTTATGGACCAATCGGTACAGCATGTCCTGTTTATGTCTGTGCTGGGGTTCAGGCCTGTCAGCTGCATAGGTCACCAGCATTCAGAGTTTACATGGTGCCAAATGTCCATTCATACCAGGTTGGTCATGGCTCTATACATCAGGCACAGTTCACCTCCAGCCAGGCAGTATGGCACTGTGTGGAGCTGCAGTTTCTTTAATCAGGCAACACATGGCATCTGTTACAGCTCTGCGATCCTCGTGGTGGGGTATTTCTGGGGTCTTTCCAGTTGCTGCAGGTGTCTGCTATGGTACATCCCTGAAGGGCCATTGTACACAATTGTGAGGCTGCTGATGGATGACTGGAGAGGCACATTGACCTACCCTAACCAAGCTGTGCTTACCTTCATGATTAGGTGGGTATATGGTATGTTTCTGTAACCACTACAGACACATGGTTGTCACATGCAGGATATCTATCACCTTGTGTCCCCAGGTCTCTTATTGCTCCTGATGTACTTATTGGGTTAACACCTATGTGATAATTTCTGGCCATGTACTGTGTTTCCACAGGGGTTGACTATACACTATTCTGCATTTAGCTTGTTGACATGGCTGTGGCACCACTTGTCTGTTAATATGTGTGCCTTTTGTAGGTTGCTTGTGTCAGCTGGAGGGTCCGATATGGTGGCCAGTTTGTAGTCCTCTGCGAACCTGTTCAGACAGAGTCCTTCCATGTTGGCCTGTACCTATGTGACATATATAGCATACAAGAGAGGTCCCAGGACCATGCCTTGTGGGATGCCAGTTGTACCTGGTTTGCAGTCTGCCATGGCTGCAGCATGTCTGACCAGGTCAGTTCTGTCCTTGAGCTGGTTTGCAACCCATCTACTTGCATAGGGGTTTATAGTTAGGCTTGTGAGCTTATCTGTACCACCAACTAGGGTATTGTATGGAAGGATTTAGCAAGGTCCAGATAGGCTGTGTGATCCACATTCCCCACATCAATGGCCTTGGTGCATGTTTCACATGAGTCAGACATGTGTAAGGGGCAGGATCTGCCCTATGACAGCCACACTGGGTAGGGTCCAATGTCTGTAGGTACCCAATCTTGTTATTCATGGCATCCATGATCATCCTCTCCATTACTTTGCCAACCTAGATAGTCAAGTTGAGGGGTGATAGTTTGCAGTATCCAGTCTGGCTCCCCCTTTGTGGTGAGAGACCACTGTTGCTGTACACTGCTCTTTGGGTACATATGCTGTGGTAGGTCTGATAGTGCGCAGTACTGCTATTTGCTGTTCCATTCTTCTTACAGTACTTGTTGGACACAACCCAGGACATCATCTGGTACCATTGATGCTGTGTGCTGTGCTTTGTGGATGCTGGCTGTTACCTCAGCATCTGCAATGTCAGGGGGCCAGCACTCTCCTGGGATAGATATTTGGCAGTTAGGTGCTGGTGGGGAGTTTGCAAGGAATCTGTTTGGTAGGATGTTGGCAATGTGTGTGGGTTTGGTGTATTGTTTGTGATATTAGAGTGCTGCAGAGCATATCTGTGGATTATCACCATGGTTCCTACCATCAGGTAGGGCAGCTGTGTGATAATCCTTTGTGTCCTGCACAATTTGTATCATCATAGGTTCATAGGTTCATACTAGGCTACCTGCCCTGGCCTTGTTTGAGCATGGACAGACTGTGTGTGGGTTTCGACACCCCTTGCAATGTGCATATTATGCCCATGTAGGGTTTACTTTACTAGATGTGACACAGGGATGGCCCCCAGTGTACACCTACTATCTCCCATGCACTTCACCAGATTTTTCTTGTTGAGTTTGAGTGTGGAGCTCAGCCTATCATGGACTGGGATTCTGTTCCAGAGTGTCAGGAGCCTCTGGGTTATGGATCTGTCCCTCCAGCACATCCTATTTATCTATGTGTGGCGGTTCAGATATCTCACTGTGGTGTCTCTGCTGGATTTATGGTTTCTGCAGTGGAGCATGTCCATTCATTCTGGATTGGACATTGTCTTGTACATCAGGCATACATCACCTCTGACTGGGCAGTATGCTTCTGAATTGGGTTGTGGTTTCTTCAGCCAGGCTGCAGATGTCCAATGTTTGGACCCTTTATCCTGTTGGTGAGGTACATTTGGGGTCTTTCTAACTGCTGCAGGTGTAAGGTAAGGTACATCCGAACTGGGACATTGTTGTCACGTATGGGCCTGATAAGGGAAGAGTATGGGGGCACAGTGACCTATCTTGCTCTACATGTGCATCCTTTCATATTAAGGTGGGCAATATAGCAGGTCTTCCTGGCCACCTTGGCAATGTGAGTGTCACATGACAGGTTACCATCCACTTGTTTCCCTAGGTCCCTGATTACTTCTTCCATACATAATGGATTGCCAACTTTGTCATACTTTGTGTGTGCCTTGTTTGGTATTTGTTGAGACATTCATACTCTGCAGTGTCTTCAGGAAGGCTGGCTGGGGTATATGGGTTTGTGAGTGTGGTCTGTAGCAGGCTTCAAATAGGTACACAGTTTGAGCCAGTGTTACTTGCCCGTGGATAGTCCATGCTGCTTCTTGCTGTGGTACCAACCTGGGGGTGTGGTTATCCTTGATAATTACTGATAGCCACGCTCCTATTGTCGTGTGTTCCATGTTTTGGAGCTGTAGAGCATGGTATGAGGCATAACCTGGTAGTATTAGGGTGCTCTTCTGGGCCTTGACCCAGGTTTCTGTTACAGAACACATATTACCATTCTCCATGCTGTGGTGGGTTTGGTCTGCATGCACCTTGCAGGTTAGACTTCTGGCATTGGGTAGCATTACGTCCAGGTTATTATCCCTTGTGCTACCTATGGTTGTGGGTTTGTGTTTCTGGCCTTACCTATTCAAGGCACAGTGAGGGTGGCAACAGCCTTTGCCAGTATCCACACAGCCAGGTGTGCTGGGTGCGTGCCATCCCTAGCAGGTGGGGCATCATGTCTTGCTCGGCATGTCAGCCCAGGCTGTCAGCCATGTGTTCCCCCTTGCTAACAGCAATACCTCAGCCAATTATTGTACTTGATCTTGTTGTCTTCATAGTGTGGCATCATGCTTGGTGAGGGTGAGATGTTAGGCAGGGTCTTCATGTTTGCATATACTAGATGGTGTTACATTGCTTAACACATGGCAATCATGCCACAGGTGGTGCTGCAGTGCTGCATCTTTTGGATGCACATACTACACTCCCTGTACATGTTTGAGAGCAGGTGTCATGTTAGGCATCCCTGTTACTATATGAGTGAGTCAGAGAGGGGTATCATTCCCAGGGTTCCTACTGAGCCAGTGTATGTGCCATGCGTTGCCTCTTTGCCAAGGCCAGGGCATACTGGGCACGCCTCCTTCTGCCTACTGGGGCAGTCTCAGGTTGTTCCTCCTCTGAGTCACGCTCTGCCTGTGATGGCCTTGGCGATGGTGGGGGGCTGTTTGTCCCGGCCCTATGCTGGTCCTGCTGCAGCTGTTTTCTCAGAATCATATTATGTAGCATAGCACATACCATGACAATTTGGGTACATGTAGTTGGTGAGTACTGCAAGGCTCCACCAGATGTGTCCAGGCACCGGAACCGTGACTTGAGCAGCCCAAACACATGCTCTATTACATTACGTGTTTGTGCGTGTGCCTCATTATGGCGTTCCTGTTCAGGTGTGTGTGCGTTTCTGATGGGTGTCATCAGCCACGGCTCCAGTGCATATCCTGCATCCCCCACTAGGTGACCATGTGGGATGTCCCCATTGCAAATGTCTGGTACAGCTGTGTCAAATGCCAGATATGGGAATCATGGTAGCTCCCAGGGCAGCCAGCACATGCATTCATTATTATGCCCTGGGCATCGCACATGACCTGGCAGTTGATGGAGGGGAAGCCCTTGTGGTTAATGTAGGCTCTACCCCGCTCACCGGCTGGTGCTTTGATGAGTATGTGCGTGCAGTCTATTGCACCCACTACCTCAGGGTATTCCGCTATTTGCTGGAAGAGATGCATATTGCTGGCCAATACCTCATGGGCATTGGGGAAATATACATGCTCACCGACATGTGCTGACATGGCATCCAGGAACTGGTGCAGTACCCTGGAGGCTGATGCCTGTGATATCCCCATCATATCACCAGTTGGTCTCTGGAAGGTACCTGTTGCTAGTATTCTTAGGCCAACAAATACCTTGGTTTCCACTGGGATGGGTTCCCCTCTGTTGGTTCTGTGTATGAGGCGTGGCCTGCACAGCTCAACAATTTGCTGCAGGAGGTCTCTGTCCACTCTATAGCGCTCCACTATCTCCAGCTCATGTAACCCCTGGTAGGTGACCCTGGGCCTGTACACTCTTCTCCGTCTCCTCACTGTGGGTTGTCTGGCAGCATTTGCATTGTCACCACCCTTAGCAAGTCTCCTATGTCTCCTTATAACAGCTATGGCAGCCCCTAGCATGTTTGGTCTGAGTGCAGCTTTTTAAGTTTTCACTTCTACTAGCTTACTCCTGTCTTGCAGTGTCTCTTGAGAGAAACATACTGCAATGCTGTTTGCAGTGTTTTAAGTGCTGGGCTGGGCTAGTATTCTGCCTGTGTAATTGCCTGCTTCTAATTGTTTTCACCTGCTAGCTCTACCAGTATTCCCTTCTAGTTTCCTACTATTTCTTCTCTTCCTTTTTCCTCTCTGTTTCCTCAAGGGGGAGCAGCGCGCATACCAGCGGAAACATGTTCACAGTGGCTACCATGCGCACACACATGCTTACACAGACTAGAGTCTGCTTATTCGGGCTAAAACGCGCACACCAGCGCAAACAGGTTTACAGATCTTTAAACAGGCTCCTACATGCTTACTCTGCCTTACACCTGCGCACTCTGTCTTAATCTCGGCTCCCAGCGTGCACACACGTGCATGCACGCACAGTAAGAAACTTTGGTGTTGGCCACAGTGTACACCTTCCATTTCTTGACTTTCCCATGCTTATCTGTTGACACTCCTCTTTTTATGCTGTGTGATTGACATCTTTCACATACCACTTTGCTCCAATGAGCTTGATTTCTTCCTGAGATTCTCCCCTGTGATGTCACCTATCTCCTACTCTGTTACTCCCCCTTATCTAACTCTTACACTACACGGAATGTGCTCATTTGCTATGTGACAGTGTGATTCACTATCCTACCACTCATTTACATAGGATTACCTACTAATGCTTAGTTACATGTCTTACACTCAGCTTCCCCCCTTAGGAACCACTAGACGGTGGTCATGTTGTTTTTGGTCTGCTAGTCCCTGCATTGCAAATCCATGCATTACATAAAACCTACATTTGTGGGTTTCAAACCTTTATTTTTATGTCTTATTTAGCGTAGCCCATTTGTGCGGGGCTGCGCTGTGTTTAAACATCACCGATCGCAGAAAAAAAAGTATTTTATTTCATGTTTGCATCGGGTTACCGTGCCAATGGCCACATATTTGACCATTGGTATGCTGACTGCAACATTTGCACACTTTATTTGGAGCTGTCTTGGCTCCATTGTGTTATTTGCAGTAACGTACTCAGTTGTCAACTGAGTACATTTCTGCACCTAACACGACTCTTACATGGGCTGGTTTCAGCTTTGTGGATCGCTAATCTAACTCATTTGCATGCCTTTCGGCTGCAAGTGAGGTGATTAGCATATCCACGCTCTGCCCGTGTAAGAGTCGTTTTAGCTGGTCTCTTACACGGGATTTCAGGCTGTTCCTGGATCGCGATGGCTGCATGGAGTCTTACACGACTCTTAGACTCCGTGCAAGCCATCGTGAATCCTGCCCTATGTCTTACAAATACACTGCAAGAGTATCAGTTACACTTAAAATACATATGGGAATGAGATGAGCAATGCAATCTGGTTAATAGGTGACATCCCAAAATTATATAGTCAGAATGGAATTTAAAAAATTTCAAACAAATAAACGTGGTTAAAATACATATGCAAATGAGATGAGCAATGCATTATGGTTACTGGGTGACATCACAGCATTAAATAGTCAGAATGGAAATTAAACATTTTCAAGCAAAAAAATGTAGTGACAAACACAGTGACAGCATGCAATAACTAGAAATGATGTATATGACAGACATGCATAACTGTCCCTTTACAAATTTCTCACTGTCAGTGTTTGCATTATGCTTGCATATGCATTTGCAAAGTTGAGGAAAAATTAATGAATACACATATACTATGCAGCACCTTATAAAAGAAAATCACATGTTTAACAAACCATCACAGTGTCATTATACAACACTGGAAGAGCAGAGGTACTCAAGCAATACTTACAAATAAAAGTCTGAAAATAGCATTAAGACTGTTGAATCAGGAAACACCCATTCACTAATAGAATAGGTAGGCTACATACAACATAAAAATTGCCCAGAAATGCCTTTGTATACAAATTTGTAACTAACTACTGTACGAACCATAACAACAATATAAGCAACTTATGTGTAAAACAGGTTATCAATATGCGGGTTGAACATAGATGTGTCTCATTAAGGTTGTGTCAACAAATAGTGCATAACATAAATTTAATAAAATAGCAGCAAAACAACTAGCAAATCAGCCACCAAACTCAAAACTTGTCCAAGAATATGTTTAATATCAAAAGTAGGTTAAAAGCATCAGCAGTTTAGCGCTTTTGTCTATAACACTAAGACATCCTCAGAACTATGAATGTACTGCTTGTGGTAGCTATTGTAAAACTTAAGTGCAGAAGACACACCTCCCATGTAAACCAATTAGAACATGTTATAACTGAAATTCATGTGAAATGAGGTTTGGTAATAAACCAAGTTGTCCAGGGACATCTTCAGAAGGGGATTAGATAAATATATTAGTGGGAGTTAAGAGTGTAGGACTGAATGAAAGAGTTAAGTTAAGAGTTGGGAATGAGAGATAATGGGAGGAAATGAGGTAGGAGTAGGGAGGGGCTTAAGGGGTTTATGCTAGTGCAACTGGGTAAGGAATCAAATTTTGGTGTGAACTTGCTAAGGCAAGAATTATGCCCAAGATGTCTTGTAGGGACTCTTAGAGAGCAGGTAGCCCTCGGGATACTGGTTGGTGGGCTGTAGGAGACAAGTGGTTGGTTTATTTAAGATATAACTCTAGATGTTTTTTTTTTTGTGAGTCATGTATGTTCTGGCAATTTAAGTGCCATAGCCTTTAGCTTAATTAGTAAGGCTGGGGGCTTTTATGTTAGGTTGTATGTGCCGTCGTGGAGCTTTAGGGGATGGCAATGTCAGTTGACCATTGTTGATGTGTAGTGGTGTGGCCCATAGCATTAAAATGTTCATTTAAAACATTCATTTATTTTATAACATTATAGCCTGCTCATGTGCTGGCTATCTTGAACTGTTGGTAGAAGCAATGAGGTTTTTTAGCCACACGTGGTTATAACACATACACTTGGTTAATGGGTGGTTTGGAATCTTATTTCACCAGAAAGAATGTGGGATCATAATGTGTTTATTCCTGACTGTAAAATTAGAAGGTTGTAGTATGCTTGGCTGCCAGATAGTGTAAGGGTTTTTGCGGGTTGTCAATGGTGCTGACCGTTATGGGGGTGGGGAAGGGCTGTGAAAGAGTGGCAACATTCCGCTCAACTGGGCAGTTTTTCATTCATCTGAGGTATTTGCTCTTGCTCAGGATTATTGTAACAGCATCTGAAAGCATTTTTTTTTTCTGTTGTTGTTGTGGGGCCTCTTCATTTTGTTGGGCTTCATCACTGATTTGGGGTATGTCTGTGACTCTCTCATTTGTATGGAATTAAGGAAGTTGTTGAGGATTTAAATATAAATTGATTAATTGGGTGCATTTGAATATGCTGAGAGTTTAATTGAGGGGCTATTGAGGTGAAGTGCTTCTGGGACATTAGTATTGACCTCACTTGTTTTGATTCATCAGTGCAGAGATTTGGACAGGAGGCTGTGTGGAGTAGGAAGGGAGTGTGGAAGATGAGATGAAAACTCTAAGTGCAATGGATATGAATGTATGTGGACTTGAGTTCAGGAAGGCATGTCTGGGACAG